>NC_060276.1:73170081-73209907 GCF_021613505.1 Equus quagga
GGCTATACTTTTTTATATCACTTTTTTGCTTTCTCTTGCCACTTTTAGGATTCTGTCTTTATTTTTAATGTTGGACATTTTAATTATAATATGTCTTGGTGTGGGCCTCTTTGGGGCTTATGTTTTTTGGTGCTCTCTGTGCTTCCTGTACTTGGATGACTGTTTCCTTCCTTAGGTTAGGACAGATTTCAGCTATTATTTCTTCAAATAGATTCTATGCCCCTTTGTCTTTCTCTTGTCCTTCTGAAACATCTATAATACCTATACCTATAATGTTAGTGCACTTGATATTGTCTCAGATGTCCCTTAGACTGTTCTCATTCTTTTCAATTCTATTTTCTTTTCTCTGTTCAGCTTGGGTGATTTCCTCTAGTCTTTCATCCAGCTTACTGATCTGTTCTTCTGTATTATATACTCTGCTATTGATTTCCTTTAGTGAATTTTTAATTTCCAGTATTGTATTCTTCATTTCTGATTGGTTCTTTTTTATATTTTCCAATTCTTTGTTGACATTCTCACTGTGTTCATTCAGTCTTCTCCCACTATCTGTGAGCATCCATATGAGTTTTTGTTTGCACTCTTTGTCAGGTAGATTGCTTATTTCTGTTTTATTTAGTTCTTTATCTGGGATTTTGTCCTGTTCCCTTTCTTGGAATGTATCCCTTTGCCTCCTCATTATGCCTCTTTCTCTGTGCTCATATCTATATACTAGGTGAGTCAGCTATGTCTCCTGATCTTGGAGAAGTGGCCTTATGTAAGAGATGCCTTTTGAGGCACAGCAGTGTTCTACCCTCTAATCAACAGTCCAAATAATCCAAAAGTGACCCCTTTGTGGGCTACTTGTGTCTTTCTGTTGTGGCAGGGTTGCTCATAATGCAGGTATCCAGGGAGTCTAGTCTTTCCCTCACTGGCTGGCTGTTTGTAAGTGGGGTTTGTGGAGCCCCAGGACTGTTTGCTGCAAGGTCTAAGGGCACACTCCTGTTGTACTTTTCCTGTTAACTGGATAGGTACCCAGAGTAGCTAGTTGCTATGCTCAAGGACTTAGAGTTGCTGTGGCCCTCAGGCCTCCAAGGCTGTTGTCAGCTCTCTTAGGATTGCAGCTGAGTGTGACTGGCCGTAGGGATGGGAGCACCCAATTGTTTCAGGCTTTGGTAGGTGGGGCTGATACTCTTAGTGGCTATTTGCAAAGCACAGGTCTTCTACCACTGATAACACCCACTACCTGCAGGCGCACACACATTATCAACACAGACCTTGGCCTGTGCACACTTCTTGAGCCCCTGGAATGTATCCAGTTGCCTCACTGCAGAAGCCCCCACCTCTCCACCAATGCCTCTCACAGTTTACCTGCTCCTCACACAGGCCCTACCCCACAGAGGCAGACACCCTCACCTGCCTGTAGAAGATCAAGGCACCCAATCTATGCTGGCTGACAAGTAGCCTGAGGGCTTGCTGTTGGGTGAGGCTATTTCCTAGGGTGGGCTACCTGCCCTGGCTGAACTCAATTAAATCTGCACTCTAGTTGGTGCCCCAGACCCCTAGGCTAACAGGCCAGGGAAGAGCTTCAATGGCATCTGCCAGTGTCTGTGTCAGCCTGCCTGTACTAGGTCACAACAATGTCTGCCACCAAAGTCTCAGTATCTGGAGAGGTCTCACATCTCACTGAGATGCACCCAGAGCCTACCAGGTAGGTCTCTTTTCACCAAAGGACTATGCAGCCTTCTTTCTTGTGATTTTAGGTTGCTCTCTGAGACAAGTGAATCTGTGCATGGGCCCTTTAAGAGCCAGGTTTTTTGGGCTTTCATTGGATAGCTTTTCTTAGGTTCTCCCCACTGCCATTAATAGCCAGTGAAGCCAGATAGTAGGGCACTCATTTCAATTGTACTGAGTCTGAAGAATGCTTTTAGCAGTAGCAGGCCCCTGGTCAGGTCTCCACTCCTCCAGGGAGGGCTGTGTAACTTAAGGTGGCTCCCACCTTGCCACCTGTGAATCTCTGTGGTTCATGAATGTGGCTTTCGTTCTCTGCAGAGGAATTTCTGCCTCTTCCACCTCAGTCAGGATAGTCCCTCATTGTGGGGGTTCCTTTTATCCAGTTTTAAGTTTTCTCTCCAGGGTAATTTTTCCAAAATTAGTTGTAACCTGGTTGTGTTCATGAGAGGAGGTGAGTTCAGAGTCTGCCTATGCTGCCATCTTGATGAGATCTCTCTCCTTTTTGTTGCTAGCTTCTGTGTGTGTCCCTGCCTCTGTTTCTCTGTGGCTCCATCTCTTTCTCTCCTTTTTCTTTGACGGAATTTTTCTGTAACATACCACAATTGATCTCAAATCTCTCAAATGCTATATTTCTCCTTAAGAATTGTCATCTAAACTTTTTTACATGTAACTTTTGATCAATTGGTAGTGTTTTATGGCAACCTCCACCCCTCATAGAGCTACATGCTATTATTTATGGTGATTTTAAAATAGGTCTTTGTAAAACGAATAACTTTAGTTTTTTGCAAAATTGCTGTCACTTCAAATGCAATTGTTCTAGTTATCACAAGAGCAAGGTAAGAAATAATGGCCCAGGCTGAACCAAATCAGTCAGGATGATTGCTTCAGAATATTGAGTAAACATTTAAAAAATTAAGATTTGGGGCATTTCTCCTTCATTTTCTCTTTTCTATGACATCAAACTGTAGTGAAAGGTCAGGTGGCCTAGATTTAGTCCCAGCTTTGGCACTAACATTTTTCTTCTCCTTATGACCTCAGAACTTTCATTTAATAGCAAGAGCAAGATTGTAATCTCCATCTGACAAATGAGGAATTTAAAAACTCCTGGCCACAAGAGTCATATCCACCCTCTTAAGATCAAATAAGACAATGGATATGAAAGTGTTATGAGAAAGCATAAAGACTTTTGTATAAAGGTTCAAGATTCTTATGATCTCTGATGACTCACTCATCTGAGAAGGGGTTTAGGATCCTTACCTAAAAGCTTAAGGCTCACCATCATAGTGACTAAATCAAAGAATTCTGAAATGGGGCCAGTAGTGAACTCTGAGCTGAACGTATTTCCAAGTTTGAATCCACACCCAAGGCTGGAATGCTGACATTCTTCCTGATGACTTTGACTTTGATAAATTGGCTGATGGTTAAAAATGGCTTCCTTAAACTGATATTGTAAAGGAAATAAACCTTTGCTCTTTTTTCTTCCTTTCCCCTGGATATGTGTCTCTGTCATCATCATCAAAATAGCAATGATTATACACCTTCTTCTTCCTGGTGCCATGTCAAGCCTGGTACAAAGGTAAGTATGCTCTAATTGTTTACAACCTAAGAGAAACAATACAAGTAAGGATTTTTTTAATTGACATTTGAAGATAAAGAACATAGATGAGAGAGGCAATTTCGCCTAGTGAATAGGGCTAGAAGTTCAGATGACGAGTTTCTAGCTTGGATACAACTTAATTTGCTGTGTGATTTAGAGCCAGTCCTATCATCTTTATGAGGCTTGGTTTCCCCATTGTAAAATGAGAGAGTGAGAATAGATTATCTAAGATCCCCTTTAGTCCTAGAGTTCTACAATTTAATTATCAGATGATGAATTTTAGTTAAACTGATTTTTATTTTCCTTTTAGTTCCTTATGCCTACTGATAGTGTAGTTATAATGAAGTGATTTTTCCTAGAAAATGGTGGAAATAACTTCCTGTTCTGCCAAGCTGGTGTAACCCTTTTCCTCCTAGGTGCTCCTGCTTACAAGTAAAAATAGCAATAAACAAGCATAGGAAACATCTGAAAGGTGGAAAGAAAGCAGGCTTCCTAAGGACCATGGGATTTGAGGAGCACCATAGGAAATTATGGTGAATTCCCTGAGTTTGCTGATTGCCCCTAATATTTTGTACACAAAGCCTTCCAGAAGCCTTCTACTTTTAACCATCAGCAGGGAAGCAAACAAACAAAAACACCTTCAAGAAAATTCTGTTTCCCATTGCCAGAGGACCTGGGAAAGGGTGGACTCACAACAGAAAATTTTTCAGGTAATTCCCACTCGACTCTAGCAAAACACCAATGGAAAGAAAACCACAGTCATAACCTCCAGCTGATTTTCAAATTCACTTCACTCCCTCAACCCCCATCCCACAAAAGCAAGTGCCACTCTTTCTCTCTGGGCAATGTTAGCAGACTCATGCAGGGAGCTAAACTTCCATTCCCTAAGCAGATAGTTAATCTTCCATCTTCCACCTGGAAGAGGCAAAGGTGTTGGGATTTTCTCACTTGGTGATGTCAGTGGGGCCCAGCAAGGCAGGGTGGAAGATGAACCCCTGCCCGAAAGAAGCAAGCTGACAGAGCTCTCATTCCACTACCAGGGAAGTCTCAATGAGTTCAGCCAGAAACTGAATCAGCTAAGTGGAAGCATGGTGAAGTGAACCTCCATCTCTGCCCAGCAGCAATAATACTAAACAAGGTCACCATTAGGCTTCACTCACAACTGCACCCCAGAGGTGGAGAGCTGAGCTTCCACACTTACCACACATCAATGAGGCAGAAAATGTAGCACAAACTAGGGCCAGTAAGTTCCCCTTTTTCCTCCCAAAACTGGTGTCAGTGAAGCCCAGTGGGGAGGAGCTGAATTGTCAGCCCTACACAGCATCAAAGAAGCAGAATGAGGTGGAGGAGGCCTGGGTACTAATAAACAGGCTGAAAATGAAATTAGAAAACAATTACATTTATCATACAATCAAAAAGAAAAAATACTTATGAAAGAATTTTTTTAAAAAGTGCAAGATTTATATTCTGAACAAAATTTTACTGAAAAAATTAAGCCAAAAATAAATGGAAATACATCTTATGCTCATGGGTCATAATATTTAATATTTTAAGATGGGAACAATTGCTCAAAGTGACCTATAGATTCAACATAATCCCTATGAAAATCTGAACTAGTTTCTTTGTAGTAACTGAAGACTGATTCTAAAATTTATATGGAAATTTAAGGGACCCAGAAAACCGAAACAATCTTGAAAGAAAACAGCAAAGTTGATGAACTCACATATATTTCCCAACTTCAAAATTTACTACAAATCTACAATAATCAAGACTGTGAGGTACTGATGTAAGGATAGATATATAGATTAATGGAATAGAATTAAGAGTCCAGAGATAAACCTATATATATATATATATATATATATATATGTGTGTGTGTGTGTGTGTGTGTGTATACATATATATATGTATATATATATATATTTTCAGTTGATTTTCTACTTGGTGCCAAAAAGATTCAAAGGGGAGAGAATAATATTTACAATGAAAGATACTGGGATAACTGGATATTCAAATGAAAAAGGATGGATTTGGACCCTTACCTTGCACCATATACAAAAATTAACCCAGAATGAATCAAACACCTAAATGTAACAGCTAAAACTATTAAAACTCTTAGAAGTAAGTATAGCCTTAACTCCTGGATTAGTCAATCATTTCTTATATATGACACAAAAAGCATGAGACAAAAGAAAAAAATAGATAAATCTAACTTCATCAAAATGAAAACATTTTGTGTTTTGCAAAGAACATCATCAAGAAAGTGAAAAGATAACTTACAGAATGGAAGAAAATTTTTTGCAAATTGTATGTCTGATAAGGGGCTTGTATCTAGAATATATAAAGAACTATTACAACTCAATAATAAAAAGACAAACAATGCAATTAAATGATGGACAAAAGATAAGAATAGATATTTCTTCAAAGAAGATAAACAAATGGCCAATAGGGACATAAAAAAATGCTCAACATCGTTACTCATCAGGGAAATGCAAATAAAAGCAAAATGCAATGAGATACTACTTCACATCCTTTAAGATTACTATAGTAACAACAATAAGAAATAACATAAAAAGTGTTGGCCAGGATGTAGAGAAGTTGGAAGACTCATACATTGCCAGTGGGAAAGTAAAATGGTGTAGCCATTGTGGAAAATAGTTTGGGAGTTAATAGTTATAGTTAAAGATTGGATTACCAATAACCCAGAAATTCCATTCCTACGTATATACCTAAGAGAAGAGAAAACATATGTCCACCCAAAAACTTGCACGTGTGTTTATAGTAGCATTATTATTAGCCAGAAAATAGAAGCAACCTAAATGTACATCAACTGATTAATGAATAAAAAGAAATGAGGTATATCCACACGATGAAATATTACTCAACTATAAAAAGAGTGAAATAGATACATGTTACAACATGGATGAATTTTGAAAGCATTATGCTAATTGAAAGAAGCCAAATGAAAGGACCACATATTGTATGAGTCCATTTATATGAAATGTCCAGAGTTGGAAATTGATAGAGATAGTAAGTATATTACTGGTTGCTTAGGCCTTGTGGGTTAGAGATAAATGCAGAATGACTCCTAATGGGTACATGGGACTTTTTTTACGGTAAAAATATATTCTAAACTTGATTGTGCTGATATTCACTTAACTCTATGAATATACTAAAAATCATTTAATTATACACTTTAAATGGGTGAATTATATGATATTTAACTTGTATCTCAATAAAGATGATATTTAAAAAAAATTAAAATACCTTGAGCTGAATGAAAATCATGTATATCAAAATCTATATATTTTGATATATGAAAACACCATATCAAAGTATGTGGAATATAGCTAAGGCAGTGCTCAAAAATAAATGTATAACACTAATGCTTATATTGAAAAAGAAGAAAGGACTCAATCAATACTCTAAGTCCCTACCTCCTGAAATTAGAAGAAGAGCAAAATAAACCCAAAATAAGCAGAAGGAAGAAAATCATAAAGATAAGGGCAAAAATAAATTCAATTTAAAACAAAAATAATAAAGAAAATCAATTAAACAAAAACATCATTGTTAAAAAATTAATAAAATTGTATAACTTTAGAAAGATTGACAAAAATTAAAAGAGAGAATTAAAATTATCAGCATGAGGAGTGAAATGGTCTAATTCTACAGATTCCACAGGCATAAAGATGATAATGAGGGAATACTACAAACAGCTCTACACATAAATTTGACAACTTAGATTAAATGGACCAATTTATTGATAAATACAAACTACTAAAACTCATTCAAGGTGAATAGAGCACCTGAATAGTCCTGTAGTCATTAAGAAAGCTTAATTTGTAATTAAAAAGCTGTGGGAATCGAATCTCCAAGCCCAGATGATTTCACCAGAGAATTCTACCAAATATTTAAAGAATAATTGACACAAAGTTTACACAATCTCTTCCAGAAAGTAGGAAAGGAGGGAACACTCTCCAATTCATTTTATGAGCCTAGTTTTCCCTTGACACTGAACCATATGTGAACAGTATGGAAAGAAAGAAACAAAGAAACAAAGGAAGGGGGGGAGAGGGGTGGAGAGAGAGAGAGAGAGAAAGAAAGAAAGAAAGAAAGAAAGAAAGAAAGAAAGAAAGAAAGAAAGAAAAAGAAAGGGAGGGAGGGAGGAAAGAAGAATGGAAGAAAGAATTTAAGAATGAAAGAACAAAAGAAAGAAAGAAAGATTAACAAATCAAATCCAGGAATATATAAAAAGACTTTTAAAGTATGACCAAGTAGGATCCATTCTAGGTATGCAAGGCTGGTTCAACACTAGAAAATCACCCACTGTAATCCACCATATTAATAAGTTAAAAAACAAAAATCATATGATCTTTTCAATTGACATTTAAGACACATTTAACAAAATCCAACCTCCATTTGTGATAAAACTCTCAGCAAACTAGGAATAGTTTCAGAGCAAGTGCCTCAACTTGATAAACAGGATCTAAAAAAAGCCTACAGCTAACATCATATTTAACAGTGAAAGCCTGAAATCAGGAACAAGGGATTGATGTTTGCTTTCACTATTCTTATTCAGCATGGAATGAGATGTTCTAGCCAGTATACTGAGGCAAGAAAAAGAAATAAAAAAGTCATACATATTAGAAAAGAAGAAATAAAGCCATTTCTATTTGAAGCTGAAATTGTCTACATAAAAAATCCTCACATTAAAAAACCATTTAGAAATAATGAGCGTTTAGCAAGGTAGTAGTATACAAGATCAACACACAAGAAAGTGATGTCACCAAGATGGCAACATAGGTTGTTCTCAACTTCAGTTCCCCTCACAAGAAGAACAACAATTCATGGGCAAGAAACCACTGAAAAGATCCTAGAACTCCGGGGTGAGGCTGAAGCCTCTCTCTGAAGCACAGAGACCAAGACAGACTGTATTAGAAGGATAACAGGAGCAACTACACATTGACTGCATTGCCTCTCCCCTACACAGGTTCAGCACTATACCAAAAGCCTACAGAAACCCCAATGGGAAAAGAGAGCCCAAGGTGGACACAAAGCTCCCCCGGCATTGTGAGTCACTTTTTGAGAGTCCCTACTTTGGTCTCACCTTGCAGGAATTGCAGGGGAATTGCAGACTTGATCACTGGGACTCTAATTGTGATGTGGAAGTGGGGGGGGGGTGCTTGCGACAACTACAGCTCAGATCTAGGCAGACTGAGTTCCTACCTGCAGCATCCAAGTAGTAATCTCAGCCAGAAGCTTTACTCAACTGCAGAGTCATGACAATGACACAGTTTGACCAGCAAACTCAGTGGGGCACAGATCTGCCAGATTTGAGTCCTCAAACAAAGAGCCTTGCCATCATAGACCATAGGCTGTCTCTCCACAGCCAGGCAGACTAGCTGAGTCATAGCCCAGTCCACAGATGAGCATAGCTCTCAGACTCACCAGACCAGGAAGCCTAGCCAGAACACTTGGAAGCTATGTAGCCCAGCAATGCTTGAGCAGAGAGTACAACATGCAGAGCTGATCATCTGAAGAGCAAAGCCAGTAGCATCATTCAGCCAGGGAACTTGGGGTGCAGGTCAACTTGAGTGAAGACTACAGAGAATGATGTCACCAAAATCCAAAATGGTGACATAGGTCACTCCTGACTTTGCTCCCCTTTGCAAGAACAACTAACAGCTATTCAAGAACAAGACACATCTAAGAGAATCTTAGAACACAAGGATTAGGCTGAAGCAAACCCCTGTACCACAGAAACCAAAACAGACTGCATTAAAAGGATAAGAGAAGCAGTTACACATTAAATGTAGCTGCTCCCCCAGGCCAGTGCAAAACCATGCAGAGAGGTCTCACCTGAGCCTTTGGTTCCTCTGGTGGGAAAACAGAACCCTAGGGGGACAACCAGCACGCTCCAGCATTGTGGGCTGCTTTGTGGGAGCCCCTACTCTGATCTCAACCCATGGGGATTGCAAGGGAGTTTGGGGGGCTCAAACACTGGGAATCTAAGCTAGGAATGGCTTGTAACAACCAGCACATGGATCTTGGCAGACCAAGTTCACACTTGCAGTGCCCAAGTAGTCATCCCAACCAGCAGCTTTGCTCATCTACAGAACCAAGTTGGTGGTGCACTGTGACCAGGAAACTTTGTGAGGTGCAGATCTGGATGATTCAGATCCTCAAACAGGAAGTTTTGCCAGTCGTAGAGCCTTATTTTCCCACACCCAGGCAAGGAGCTGAGTCACAGCTCCACCTGCTGTGGAGAGTGTCTTCCACCCACATCTGACCAAACAGGCTGTCAGGAACAGCTGGAAGCTGTGTAGTCTAGCAACATTTGAGCTGAGAGGCGGGATGGCAGAGCTTATTGCACCCAGAGCAAAGTCAGTGTCAGGTATGGAGAGTTTCCCTGCTATGCGTAAGCAGGGGGATTAATTCATAACCAAGGCTGAGGGTAGTTCTTGGCTCCTCCCAAATGGCGAACCTGTTTGGAAATTGAGGGTTACCTAGAGTGCCTCTGCTCTTCCCATCCAGGTAAGGGAGCTGAGACATAGCCCCACTTTATGTGGTTCTCAACCTTATCTGGCCTGAACGGCTCACTAGAACACCAGAAAGCTGTGCAGTCCAGTGGAGCTCAAGCAGAGAGGCAGGAGGCAGAGCTGATCACTCCCAGAGCAAAGCCAGTACCAGGCATGAAGTGTTCTCAGGCTATGTACAGGCAGGGGTATTAATTCATAGCAGAGGCTGAGGGTAGCTCCCAGCCCCTTCCAACTGGAAACCCTGGGAAATTTAGAGTTGCCAAAAGTGGGCCCTCCTCTTTCTGCCCAGGGAGCTGAGACATAGCCCAACCCACTGTGGTTCCTGGTCCCATCTGACCAGAAGGGCTGGTGAGAATACCTGGAAGGTGTGAAATCTAGTGGCTCTTGAGCCAACTAAAGGGTAGCCAGAGCAGATAATTTTCAGAACAAATCCAGTGAACCTGTTCAGCCAGGGAGCTTGGGACACAAGTTGGCTTGAGTTAAAGCAACAAAGTTTATAAGATATAGAGATTCTTCTCCCACTGCACAGGGAAACTAATTCATAGCCTGCTCATTGCTGAATGCAACCTCCAGCCTGCTCAACCAAGGAACCTAACCAGAGCACATGGGAAGCTGTGTAGCCCATCCAACAGCCTACTTTCAGTGGCACTTGAACAGAAAGCACAGTTCATGGCTTTCCCCATCTGTAGATAAAAAACAGGGACCTCAATTGACCAGGGAATTCAGTGTACACTCCTTCCTGATTTGGATCCCCAAATAATAAGCAATACAGGGCCTGGGTCTGTCATGCTGTCCTACCAGTACAGGGCAACTAATTCATAGCCCCATCTACTACTGAATATATTACCCAGTTGCAACCATCTACTAAGCCTGGCAAGGGAATTCAGACAACTGCAAGCTGATCCTACTGCCTCACTTGGGTAGGGAACCAAGCCAGCAGTCCTATCCAAATGTTCTCAGCTAGTGGCAAACTTCCCCATCCTCATCCTCAGAGTTCAAACAGTTGTCTCACCCAAAACTAGCCTGTAATAGTAGGCCCCACCTGCCCAAGGACATTGCCTGCTGACATCCATAAATCCAAGCTGAGCTGACTGGTGAAGATCTGTCTGTGCCAAAGCAAACCTGTAAAGTCTGAAATTACTTAAATGCACAGATACTAATGTAAGAAATCAAGGATCACAAACAACCATGTAAATATGACACCAAAAAAATTAATAAAGCTCTAATATTTGATCTTAAAGAAATGGAGATCTATGAACTGTCAAAGAATTTAAAATTATCCACTTAAAAAAGTTTAGGAACCTACAAGAACACACAGACAGACAACTAAACAAAAACTAGGAAAATAACGCATGAACAAAATGAGAAGTCCAATAAAGCAATAGAAACCATAAAAAAACCAGAAATCCTAGAGTTAAAAAATATGATAACTGAACTGAAGAATTCAGTAGAGTTTTAAAAGCAGACTCAATCATGCAGAAAAAAGAATCAGTGACAGGGAGTATAGGTCATTAGAAATTGTCTAGTTAGTGGAACAAAAAGAAAAAGAATGAAGAAAGCCTATGAGATTACAGGACACACAGAATAGAAACAATATTTGAATTATGGGAATTTCAGAAGGAGAAGAGAAAGAGAAAGAAAGCATATTTAAAGCAATAGTGGCTGAAAACTTCCAGAACGGGGATGAGAAATAGACATCCAGATCCATGATGCCCACAGGAGTTGAACTAGAATACAGCTACACTGAGACACATTATAATTGTCAAACATCGCAGACAAACAAAGAGTTTTAAAAGTAGCAAGAGAAAAGAGAGGAGCTACATACATGGGAACCCCCATAAGACCATTGGCAAATCTCTCAACAGAAGCATTTCAGACCATGAGAGGATAGGATGACATGTTCAAAATATTGAAAGAAAAAAACCTGTCAACCAAGAATACTATACCCAGTGAAGTTGTCCTTCAGAAATGAAGGAAGTGTGCTTTACCAAACAGACAAAATCTGAAGGAGTTCATTACCACTAGACCTACCTTACAAGAAATGCTAAAGGTAGTTCTTTGAGTGGAAGAAAAGGGACACTAATTATCATATTAAAAACATTAAAAGGTAGTGTAAAACTCACTGGTAATAGTAAATATATACCCTGGTTAGATTCTAGAATTTGGTTATGGTGGTGCATAATTCACTTACGACTTAGTTAAAAAGTTAAAAGAATGAATGTAGTAAAAATAACCATAATTAAAATAATTTGTTATTAGTTACACAATATAAAAAATATGTAAATTGTAACAGCAACAACCTAATATGTAAGGGGAAGGTGAAGTAAAAGTGTAAAGTTTAGGAATTGTATTGAAGTTAAGTTATTATCAGCTTAAAATAGAGGGTTATTTTGAGATGTTTTATGTAAACCTCATAATAACCACAAGGGCAAAAACTTTAGCAATCTCAGGAAAGAATATGATAAAGGAGTCAAATCATACTGATACCAAAGGTAATCAAATCATGAAAAAAGGCAGCAAGATGAAAAACAAGGAACAATGGATTTACAAAAAAAAAAAAAACCCAGAAAACAATGAACAAAATGGCAGTAGTAAGTCCTTACCCGTCAATAATTACTTTAAATGTAAATTGATTGAATTCTTTGATCAAAAGACGTAAAATTTCTGAATGAATAAAAAAACAAGATCCAAAAATATGCTGCCTACAAGAGACTCACTTAAGTCCTAACGACACACATAGACTGATAGTGAAGGTATGGAAAAATCATTTCATGTAAATGGTAACCAAAGAAAAGCAGAGGTAGCTATACTTATATCACACAAAATAAACTTTAAACTAAAAATGGTGAAAAGAGACAAATAAGGTCATTAAATAATGGTAAAATAATCAATACATGAAGAAGATATAACAATTTTAAATATGTATGCACCCAACAGCAGAGCATTTAAATATATAAAGCAAAAACTGACAGAGCTAAAAAGAGAAATAAATAGCAACACATTAATAGTTGCAAATTTTAATACCCCACTCTCAAAAATGGGTAGATCATCCTGACATAGAATCAATTGGGGAACAGTGCATTTGAACAACACAATAGACCAAACAGATCTAACAGACATATATAGAATATTATATCCAGCAACAATAGAATACACAATCTTCTCAATTGCACATGGAACGTTTTTTATGACAGACCACATGTTAGACCACAAAAAAGTCTTTGCAAATTAAAGCAGATGGAAATCATACGAAGTATCTTCTCTAACCACAAAAGTGTGAAACCAGAAATCAATAACAAGAGTAAAACTGGAAAATTCATGAATACATGGAAATTAAACAACACTCTCCTGAACAGCCAATGGATCAGAGAAGACATTAAAAGGAAAATTAAAAAGTTTCTCTATTGTTTCCTTTTATTTTTTTTCTTTTACATTTTTTCTCCTTTTTTGGGCAGTGCCATCTTCACATTTCCTCCCTGCCTTGCTATAGCCAGTGGGTGCCATCTTCACATTCTCCCTCTGCTGCACTCCAGAGTACTAGTATCTCCCAGAAGGAAGATTTTATACATGTCTGGTGTCTCAGTTTTTATGTTTGGTGACCCAGTTTTTGTGGCTTCGACACAAGGGATGCCCTCAATTGTCTGGCTCTGGAGGCTCATAGGGGGAGCTTGTGAGCTTGTGTTTCTGGAGCCCATATGGCTTTAACATTCAGAGAGACAGTGCTTGGCAGACTATCACTCCCAGGGCACTGCAAAGATAGAAGACTCAAACACACCATCAGTCTTTCCAAGAAAGAGGCCTATTTACTTGTCCAGGATCTTTGGCCTGAGGGGCAGGATTCTGATTTGGCACTTATGGAGCCTATGGAGGGGCTCTCAGGGAACAGAGGCTAATGAACACAGTCTTTGTACTTTCCCTTTGCCTCATCAGTTTTTTACAGAAAAGAGTTTATACCTTTCTCTGGTGTACTGATTTTTGAAGCTGCCACCAGGGGACACCTCTATATCACCTGGTTCTGGTGGCCAGGAAAACTTATGCTAGCAGGTTCCTCGGCACTGTAACCAAGAGAGAAAAAGTTCTTAAACAGCTACCACCCCCAGGGCACAGCAAGAGGCAACAGTCCCAGGAGCTCAATCTTTCTGGAAAAAACGCTGTTAGCTTATCATCATAGCTGCATCCTGAGGTGCAGACTTCTAACACATCTAGGAGTGGAAGTATCACATTCCCTGAATTCAAAATATACCACAAGTCTAAAGTTATGAAAACAGTGTTGTACTGGCACCAAAATAGACACACAGATCAATGGAACAGAATTGAGAGCCTGAAATAAACACACACATCTATGGACAGGTAATTTTCAGCAAAAGATCCAAAAATACAGTAGAGAAAGGAAAGTTTCTTCAACAAATGGTGTTGCGAAAACTGGACAGCCACTTGTAAAAGAATGAAAATAGACCATATTTATGTTACACCATACATAAAAATTAACTCAAAATGGATAAGAGACTTGAATGTAAGACCTGAAACCATAAAACTCCTAGGATAAAACATAGGCAATGTGCTCTTTGACATTTGTTTTTAGCAGCATCTTTTTGAATATCATATCTCCTAAGGCAAGGGAAATGAAATAAAAAATAAACAAATGAGACCACATCAAACTGAAAAGCTTCCACACAGCAAAGGAAACCATCAACAAAACAAAAATACAACCCAACAACTGGTAGAAAATATTTGCAAACCATACATCCTACAAAGGGCTAATTTCTAAACTATATAAAGAACTCATACAGTTCAACAACAACAAAAAGTGAACAACCTGATTAAAAAATTGGCAGAGGATATGAAAAGGCATTTTTCCAAAGAAGATATGCAGATAGCCTACAGGTTTAACATCATTAATTTAAAAGATGTTTAACATCACTAATTATTAGGGAAATGCAAATCAAAACTAAAATGAGATATCACCTCGAACCCATCAGAATGGCAATAATTAACAAGTGTTGGACGGGATGTGGAGAAAAGCGAGCCCTCATACACTGCTCGTGAGAAAGCAAATTGGTGCAGTCACTATGGTCAACAGTATGGTAATCCCCTAAAAAATTAAAAATAGAAATAACATGTGATCAAGCTGTTCCACTTCTGAGTATTTACCCAAAGAACACAAAAACACTAATTCAAAAAGATATATGCTCTCATATGTTCATTGTAGTATTATTCACAATAGCCAAGACTTGGAAGCAAACTAAGTCCCCATCAATGCATGAATAGATAAAGAAGGTATTGTATCTATATCTATATCTATCTATCTATCTATCTATCTATCTATCTACACACAATGGAATACTACTCAGTCATAAAAAAGATGAAATCGGGCCATTTGCAACAACATAGATGAACCTTGAGAGTATTATGCTAAGCGAAATAAGTTAGGCAGAGAAAGAAAAATACCATATGAATTCAATTATATTTGGGAGATAAACAAACACATAGATAAGGAGGGCAGAGGGGAAGTGGGTGGGGGGAGGGCAAAAGGGGTAAAGGGGCACATATATATGGTGATGGATGGGAACTAGACTTTCAGTGGTGAACGTGATGCAGTCTATACAGAAGCTGAAATACAATGACATAAACCTGGTCATAAACCAAAGTGACCTCAATAAAATAAAATAAAAACACATCTAAGGTTTGACTGTAAACCTTTCCTAAGACTTCAGAGGGTGGGTGCTATCTTTGTACTCTCCTTCTGCCACATTCCAGAGCACAAGCAGATCTCAAAGGGTGGCTCTTATACATGTTTGAGATCCCAATTTTTATGTCTGGTGCCCTGGCTTTTGCTACTGTCCCCCAGGAGACATCCCTTGATTGCCTGGCTCTGGTGACCAGAGAGTCTTGCATTCCTTGGTCCCATGGAACTGTAACAATCAGAGAGACAGTTCCTGTCAGGTTAATAACCCCAGGGCACTGAACAGACAGCCAACTGAAATAAACCCCCAGCCTTTCTGTGAAAGAGGACTACTTTTTAGTCCTGGAGTTTCAGCCTTAGGAACAGGCTTCAGGTTTGGCACACATCTAGAGGCTACACAGGTATTCTCATTGAACATAGGCCAAGGGACACCATCTTGCATTCTCCCTCTGCCTCACTACAGCTCACATGTATCTCCCATAAAGGAGCTCATACACTTATCTGGAGCCCCAACTTTTGTGACTTCTGCTGAGGGGACACCTCCAGATCACCTGGTCTGGTAGTTATCAGGACTTACGCTTGTGGTCCCACAGAACTTTATATATGTTCATACTTTAAAGGATGCTGCCTGAACATCTCGCTTCCAATCAGCTTGAATCTTGGTGCTGACTGAGCTCCTTCCCTTTGGGACACTGACTGATTTTTAACACACCCTCAATACTGGGAGCTGTTAAAAATAAAATAAGCTGGTGGACAATCACTAAGGTTTGAGAGATAACCAAGAGTTAGGGCAGGGTAAAAAGATAAGGTTCATCTCTCACACAAGACCAACTCTTCAAGATTATGAGAAATGGCTTTTTTCCCCTCATGCATAGAAACCAATCCAGAGAGTGAAGAGAAATGAATAAATAAAGGAATATGTTCAAAAAAAGGGCAAGATAAAACCTCAGAAAAAAACTTTAATCAAAGATAAGTAATTCACCTAATAAAGAGTGCAAAGTAATGATCATAAAGATGGTGACCAATCTCTAGAGAAGAATGGATGAATACAGTGAGAAGAACGAATGAAAAGAGGTAGAAAATATATGAAAAGTTCAAACAGATGTTACAAAACTGAAGAATGCAATAACTGAACCAAGAAATACACTAGAGGGATTCAATAACAAACTACATGAAGCTGAAGAAAGAATCAGTAAACTTGAAGACAGGACGAAGGAACTTGCCCAATGAGAGCAACAAAAAGAAAAAAGAATTTAAAAAAGTGAAGATAGCTTAATGGACTTACAGGACAACATCAAGTGGATTAACATTCCCTATATAGGAGTCCCACAAGGAGAAGAGATAGAGAAAGGGGTAGAGTTATTTGAAAAAATAATGGCAGAAAACTTCCTTAACCTGGGGTTAGGAACAGACAGATCCATACAATATCACTTATATGTGGAATCCAAAAAAATAAAAATAAAACCTCATAGATACAGAGAACAGATTGTTGGTTGCAAGAGGAAAGGGGTAGGGGTGGGCAAAATGGGTGAAGGGTGTCAAAAAGTACAGATTTCCAGCTATAAAATAAATAAGTAATGTAATGTAAAAATAAGTATGTAATGTACAGCATGGTGACTATAGTTATGTATTGCATATTTGAAAGTTGCTGAGTGTAAGTCAAATGTTCTCATCAAAATAAAAAATTCTGTAACTAAGTACGGTGACAGATGTTAACTAGATTTATTGTGGTGATCATTTTGCAATTTGCACAAATATTGCATTGTTATGTTATTCACCTGAAGCTAGTATAATGTTGCATGTAGATTATACCTCAATTAAAAAATGTTTCCTTGAGACAAATTAAAATAGAACCACAATAGACCAGAACTTATGGGATGCAACGAAATCATTCTAAGAGGGAATTTCATAGCAATAAACACCTACATTAAGAAGCAAGAAAGATCCCAAATAAACCACCTAACTCCACACCTTAAGGAACTAGGAAAAAAACAAACTTATCCTAAAATTAGTAGAATAAAGGAAATAATAAATATTAGAGCAGAAATAAATGAAATAGATCAGAAAAACAATAGAAAAGATTAGCCATACAAAGAGTTGGTTCTTCGAAAAGGTAAACTAAATTAAAAAAAACTTTTGATTAGACTAACAAAAGGAAAAGAAGAGAACTCAAATTAACAAAATTATAAATGAAAAAAGGAGACATTACAACTGATATCATAGAAATAAAAGGATCATAAGAACCACTATGAACAACTATAGGCCAACAAACCGGACAACCTAGAAGAAATGGAAAAATTCTTAGAAACATACAACTTACCAAGACTGAATCAAGAAGAAACAGAAAATTTGAATAGACCAATTCCTAGTAAGGACATTGAAACAGTAATCAAAAATTTCCCAACAAAGAAAAGCCCAGGACCAGATGACTTCACTGGTGAATTTCACCAAAACTTAAAAATGAGTTAACACCAACCATTCTCAAACTCTTCCTAAAAATGGAAGAGGAGAGAACCTCCCAAACTCACTTTATGAGGCCAGTATTATCCTCAAATCAAAACCAGAAAAGGACACCATCAGAAAAGAAAACTACAGGTCAATATCCCTTATATATATAGCAAACCGAATTCAGCAGCACATTAAAAAGATCACTCGCTATAATCAAGTGGGATTCATTCACGGGATGCAAGGATGCTTCAATATATGCAAATCAGTCAATGTGATACATCACATTAACAGAATGAAGAAAAAGAATCGTATGATCATCTCAATAGATGCAAAAAAAAAGCATTTGACACAATTCACCAACAATTCATGATAAAAACCCTTGACAACCTCGACATGTAAGGAACATATCTCAACATAACAGGCTATATAGGCCAAGTCCACGGCTAACATCATAGTCAATGGTGAAAGGATTAAAACTTTTCCTCTAATGTCAGGAACAAGACAAGGGTGCCCAATCTCACCACTCCTATTCAACATAGTACTGGAAGTCCTAGCTAGAGCAAGCAAACAAGACAAAGAAATAAAAGATATCAGAATTGGAAGGGAAGAAGTAAAATTGTCTCTATTTACAGATAACATGATTTTATGTAAAGAAAATCCTAGACTAAACCAAAAAATTGTTATATCTAATCAATGAATTCAGTAAATTTGAAGGATGCAAAATTAATAAACAAAAATCAGTAATGTTTCTATGCACTAACAACAAATTTACTGAAAAATAAATAAAGAAATAGATTCTATTTACAATAGAATCAAAACAATAAAATACATGTGAATAAATTTAACCAAGGAGTTGAAAGATCTCTACTCTGAAAACTATAAGACGTTCATCAAAGAAATGAAAGAAAGCACAAATAAATGGAAAGATATCCCATGTTTATGAATTAGGTGAAATAATATTTTTGAGATGTCAATACTACCAAAAGCCATCAATGTACTTCTTACCAAGATTCCAATAGTATTTTTTCAGAAGTACAAAATCTCCTAAAATTTATGTGGAACTGAAAGACCCCAAATAGCCAAAGAATTTCTAAGAAAAAATATCAAAGCAGGAGGTATCACACTTCCTGATTTCAAGCTATACTATAAAATATAGTAATGAAAACAGTATGATATTGGAATGAAAACACACCACTGGAACAGAATTGAGAGTCCAGAAATAAACACGTGCATATACAGTCAACTAATATCTGACAAGGGAGCCAATACTCAATGGAGAAAAGAAAGTCTCTTCAATAAATGGCACTGGGATAATTGGATATCCACATGTAAAAGAATGAAACTGGACCACTTTCCCCAAAATTACACCATTCCTAAAAATTAACTCAAAATGCATTAAAGACTTAAATATAAGAGCTGAAACCATGAAATTCTTAGAAGAAAACATAGGAATGAACCTCCTTGATGTGGCTGCTGGTAATGATTTTTTGGATGTGAAACCTAAAGAACAAGGAACAAAATAAAATATAAGTGGGAATACATTAAACTAAAAAGCTTCTATACAACAAAAAGAATGACCAACAAAATAAAAAGACAACCCATGGAATGGGAAAAATATTTGCAAACCATCTATCTGGTAAGGCGTTAATATCCAAAACATATAAAGTAATCATACAACTGAATTAAAAAAGTCCAATTAACAAATGGGCAAAGTACTTGAATAGACATTTTTCCAAAGAAGATATACAAAAGGCCAACAGGTACATGAAAAGATGCTCAACATCGCTAATTATTAGGGAAATGCAAATTCAAACCACAACGAGATATCATTCACACGTGTTAAAATGGCTATAGTGAAAAAGACAAGAGATAATTGTTGCTCAGGATGTGGAGAAAAGGGAGCCCTTGTGCACTCTTGGTGGAACTGTAAATTGATACAGCCACTATGGAAAACAGTATGGAGGTTCCTCAAAAAATTGAAAATAGAACTAATATCTTATCCAGCAATCCCACTTCTGGGTATATATATGTATAAAGGAAATGAAAACACTATGTCAAAGAGATACTTGCATCCCCATGTTCATAGCAGCATCATACAAAATAGCCAATACATGGAAATAACCTAAGTGTCCACCGATGGATAAATGGATAATGAAGTTGTGTATATATGCATGTGTATATATATATATATATATATACACACACACACACAATGGAACATTATTCAACCATAATAAGGAATAAAATCCTGCCATTTGCAATAACATGGATGGACCTTGAAGGCGTTATGCTAAATGAAATAAATCAGATGGAGAAAGTCAAATACTGTATGATCTCACTTATATGTAGTATATTCAAAAAAGAGAACAAGAAACATACTCTTAGAAAAAAAGATCAGACTCATGATTACCACATATCAGAGATGGGGCGTTCTGGAATTGGATGAAGATGGTCAAAAGGTACACATTTCTAGTTATAAGAGAAATAAGTACTGGAGATTTAAGTGCAACATGATGTCTATAGTTAATGCTGCTGTATGGTATATTTGAAAGTTGTTAAGAGAGTAAATGCTGAGATTTCTCATCACAAGAGAAAATAGTTTTTTCTTTTTTTCTGTCTATATGAAATAATAGACATTAACTAAATTTACTGTGGTAATCATTTCAATATGTATAATCATTGTGCTGTACACCTTAAACTTATAAAGTACTGTATGTCAATTATATCTCAATAAAACTGGGTGGAAGGATAATCACACAAAAATCAAGTGCATTTATATAGAGAGTAGTAATGAACATGAGACGGGGCAGTAAAAGTGAGTGTGGCTATAAAAGCAAAAACAGAAGTGATACATGAGGTGATGAAACTGTTTGGTATCATGACTAATCAACGACTGGTTATGATATTATACTATAGGCTTGCAAGTTATTATCATTGAGGGAAATTGAGTAAAGAATACGTTAGATCTCTCTGTATTATTTATTACAACTCCGTGTGAATCTATGATCTTAAATTAAAAGGTTAATTGTTTAAAATGATGACTCACCATAATGCCTGGGTGGCAAATTTGGAATTACTCCAGCCAGCAGGCTCTTTGAATTCTGGTTATTTTGGAAACAGAGAGACTCTGAAAACTTTCAAAGAACACATGGGAGAGGATCAAATAATGGACTTGGAAGAAATTCAGGGGCCAATTTACAACAATCCAAAGGCAGCTCTCCAACTGACTCTACGCCAGTGTTGAGTAGAGTACAGAAGGGCTGCCAGTTTCCTGTTTTTCTAAAGACTTCAAGGAAATTAATAGTTTAACATAAGCAGGAGCACAACCCTGCACTCCCTTCACATAAATCATTTGGCTCCATCCCATTGCTTACATCCAGAGGAACTTCCATCCTTCAAAGTCTAGCTTAAAACTACCTTCTACATGAAACCTTCCTTTATTACCCTTCCTCTAAACCCCCTACAGCACTTTATTTTTTCTTCTCTTCTGGCCATTATCTCTTTCTACAAGTATCTTGGTGATTGGTGTACATGCCATTTCCCATACTAGACCCCTCAAGAGTAGAGACCACTCTAGGCATGACTTATACTTCCACTAGTACACACGTATATGTGTAGTGCTTGGCTAAAAATGAAACTAGACTGACCAAAATGCAAAATTGTACAGAGATTACATGCTTCTGGTGGGGAAAAAGGAAGAGATAAGCTAATATTGGATTGACTACCCAAAATAACAATTAATGCTTCCTGCAGGAAGTAAGCTACCAAAACAGCTCAATTAAATGGCCAAACCAATCAATTGTGTTGATAATGGACTTTAAGATCTAGATTGTGCACTAGATGGTCAATTGAGTAACCATGTATTGAGGGGTATGCTAGAATATAAGCTCTGTAAGGACAGAGACTATTTTAATCCTTTTTACCTGTATATCTGTAGCACAGAAACAGACACATAGAATGATAGAAATGGTTATAGAAGGGAGCGGAAGGGTGAAATAGAGAGATGAGCAAGGGGAGTGGTGAACTGAAGTGGTGGTTGGGGTGAACAGATTGGTGTTGCTGGGCATAGGATGGGTTGAATGAAGTAGGGGGAAATAATGTGTATGTATCTCTCTCTCTCTCTCTCTCTCTCTCTATATATATATATATATGTGTGTGTGTGTGTGTATGTATCTACATATATGTATATATACATCTTTACCTTCTTTCTAATAGAGGAGCGGAAGAGAGAGGAAGGAAGGAGATGAGAGAGAAGGAGACCAGAGGAAAGAGAAGGGAAGGGAAAGAACAGCTATAATTCTTTTTTTGTTGAGATACAAAAGACAAGAACATTATATTGGTTTCAGGTGTACAACATCATTTGATATTTTCATACATTGCAAGATGATCCCCACAAGTCTTGTTACTATCCTTCATCATACAAAGTTATCTTTTAGGATTTACCCTCATAGCAACTTTCAAGTATGCTCTACTTGAAAGTCAATAATAGTCACCATGCTGTACGTTACATACCCATGACTTATTTATTTTATAACTGGCAGTTTGTACCTCTTGACCTCTTCCTCAATCTCCCTCCTCTCTGACAATCATCATTCTGTTCTCTGTATCTATTATTTTTGTTTTGTTGTGTTGTGTTTGTTCATTTGTTTTTTAGATTTCACATATAAGCAAAATCAAATGATATTTGTCTTTCTCTGACTTATTTTACTTAACATAATTCCCACAAGGTCCATCTGTGTTGTTGCAAATGGCAAGATTTCAGTCTTTTTTATTGCTGAGTAATATTCCTTGGTATATATAAACCACATCTTCTTTATCTATTCATCCATCGATGGACACTTAGGTTGTTTCCATATCTTGGCCATTGTAAATAATGCTACAATGAACATATGGGTTCGTATATCTTCTTGAATTAATGCTTTTGTTTTCTTTGAATAAATACCCAGAAGTGGAATTGCTGGATCATAAGGTAGTTCTACTTTTAATTTTTTAAAGAACCTCCATACTGTTTCCCATAGTGGCTGCACCAGTCTACATTCCTCCAATAGTGCATGAGGGTCCCCTTTTCTGCACATCCTGGTCAACACTTATTTCTCGTCTTTTTTATTTTAATAGGTGTGAGATGATATCTCATTGTGGTTCTGGTTTGTATTTCCCTTATGATTAGTGGTGCTGAATATCTTTTCATGGGCCTGTTGGCCATCTGTATGCCTTCTTTGGATAAAATGTCTCTTCAGATCCTCTCCCCATTTTTTAATTGATTGATTGGGTTTTTGCTATTGAGATTTATGAATTCTTTACATATTTTAGATATTAACCCATTGTCAGATATATGATTGCAAATGTTTTTTCCCTTTTAATAGATTGACTTTTCATTTTGATGGTTTCCTTTGCTGTGAAGAATCTTTTTTGCTTGATGTAGTCCCACTTGTTTAGTTTTGCTTTTGTTGCCTTTGCTGGCTTCAACAAGGCAAGGGGAATATGCCTTGACTGTGCGTGCCTGTGGGGCTTCAGGGATGCAGCAGGAGAGAGACTTGTCTGTCCATGCTCACCTGCTCTAGCAAGGGAGTAGGAAAATGCTGAAGTCCCTGGAGAATGCCTTCCCTAGCCAGGGAGCAGGAGAATGCTAAGAGAAGCTACAATTCTTGATGATGGTAATTCTGACCAACTTTTTAATGAAAAACAAACAAACAAAGCTCTATTTACACTCTTGGAATTCCAGAAACTCAGTATTGCAGAGAACCACAAAAGCTAATATTCCTAACTCTTAGTTGCTATTTGAATTCTTTCTATAACTTCCCCTTCACGTGGAGGCTGGGCCTCTGCCCAAAGAAAGTCTAAGGTCAAGGGTCTCAAGTTTCTTTCTTCACAGCCATTCCTCACCTGGAATCCACAAAGGACTAAAAACAAATTTAGAAAACCGGCAATATCTACCTTAGTTAAACATATCCACAACTTGCAACTCTGCTCCTAGGTATATGCTCAATAGAAATGCATATATGTGTTTTTCAAAAGACATCTATAAGAATTTTACTGCAGCATAGCTTGGAATAGCCAATCCTGGAAAAACCCAAATGCCCATGAATAGGAGAATGGATACATAGATTGCACTGTATTCATACAATGAAGTGCTATACAGAAATTTAAATAAATGATCTATGACTAACTGCAACAGTATGAATAAATCTCAAAAATTTATGTTAAGCCAAATAAACCAGACAGACCTAGAAGTACGCAGTTTATTTTTCTCTAGTTTTATTGAGATATAATTGACATATAACATTGTATAACTTTAAGGTGTACAACATAATTTGATATATGGATATATTGAACAGTGGTTGTGGATAACTTTGGTTAACATTCATTACTTCACATAGTTACAATTTTTTTCTTGTAATGAGAAATTTTAAGATCTACTGCCTTAGAAACTTCCAATTATACAATGTAGTATTGTTAACTATAGTCACCATGCTGTAAATTACATCCCCAGAAATTATTTGTCTTATAAATGGAAGTTTATACCTTTCGACCACCTTCACCCATTTCCCCTAACCCCCATCCCCTGCCTCTGGCAATCACCAATCTGCTATTTGCATCTATGAGTGCTTTTTTTGTTTAATTCTACATATAAGTGAGATCATACGGTATTTGTCTTTCTCTGGCTGACATTTTGCTTAGCATAATGACCTGAAGGTCCATCCATGTTTTTGAAAATGGCAGGATGTTTTTCTTTTTTATGACAATAATATTCACACACACACACACGCACATATATATATACACACACACACTACCTTTTCTTCTTTTATTCAGTTAACATTGGTTTTATAACATTATATAAATTTCAGATGTACATCATTATATTTCGACTTCTGTATAGAATACATTGTGTTCACCTTCAAAAGTCTAGTTTCCTCTGTCACTATACAAATGACGCCCTTTAGCCCTCTCAGCCTCTCCCCACCTCCCTTCCCACCTGGTAACAACCAATCTGAATTTTGTATCTATGTGTTTGTTATTATTATTTTTGTCTTCCACATATGAGTGAAATCATATGGCATTTGTCTTTCTCTGTCTGACATTTCTATTAGCATGATACTCTCAAGATCCATCCATGTTGTTGCAAATGGTAAGGTTTCATCTTTTTTGTGGCTGAGTAGTATTTCATTGCATATATATGCCACATCTTCTTTTTCCATTCATTTGTCAGTGGGCATTAAGGCTGTTTCCAAGTCCTGGCTGTTGTAAATAGTGCTGCAATGAACATAGGGGTCATACGCAATTTTGAATTAGTGTTTTCATGTTCTTTGGATAAATACTCAGAAGTGGAATAGCTGGATCATATGGTAATTCTATTCTTAATCTTTTGAGAAATCTCCATACTGTTTTCCTGGTGGCTGCACCAATTAAAATTCACACTAGCAATGTATGAGGTTTCCCTTTTCTTCACATCCTCTCCAACACGTTATTTCTTGTCTTGTTAATTGTAGTAATTCTGATGGGCGTGAGGTGATAACTCGTGATGGTGACTCGCATTTCCCTAATAGTGATGTTGAACATCTTTTCATGTGCCTTTTGGCTGTCTGTATATCTTCTTTGGAAAAATGTCTCTTCAGACACTATGCCCATCTTTTGATAGCGTTGTTTGTTTTGTTGTTGTTGAATTGGATGAGTTCTTCATATATTTTGGATATTAACCCCTTATCAGATATAAGATTTTCAATATATTCTCCCAATCTGTAGGTTGTCTTTTCGTTTGCTAATGGTTTGCTTAGAATCTTTTCAGTGATGTAGTTCCATTTGTTTATTTTTTTCCTTTATTTCCCTTGCCTGATGAGACATATTCACAAAGATATTGCTAAGACCACTGTCAAAGAGTATACTGCCTGTGTTTTCTTCTAGGAGTATTATGTTTTTAGGTTTTACATTCAATTCTTTAATCCATTTCAGTTAATTTTTGTAAACAGTGTACAATAGTGGTGCAGCTTCATTCTTTTGCATATGGCTGTCCAGTTTTGCCAACACCATTTATTGAAGAGACCTTCCTGTCTCTATTACATACTTTCGATTCCTTGTCAGAAATTAGCTATCTGAAAATGTTTGGTTTTATTTCTGGGCTCTGAATTCTATTCCATTGATCTGAGTTTCTGTTTTCTGTCAGTACCATGCTGTTTTGATTACTATAGCTTTGTGGTATACTTTGAAATCAGGGGGTGTGATACTTCCAGTTTTGTTCTTTTTTCTCAGGATTCCTTTGGCTATTCGGGGTCCTTTGTTGCTCCATATAAATTTTAGATTTCTTTGTTCTATTTCTGTGAAAACCGTCATTGGGATTTTGATTGGGATTGCATTGAATCTGTAGACTGTCTTAGGTAATATGGACATTTTAACTATGTTAATTCTTCCAATCCATGAGCATCTTTCCATTTCTTTGTGTCTTCTATTTTGTTCAACAATCTCTTATAGAGGTCCTTCACATCTTTGGTTAAATTTATTCCTAAGTATTTTATTATTTTTGTTGCAATTGTAAATGGAAGTTTATTCTTGATTTCTCTGTCTGTTGATTTGCTCTTAGTGTATAGAAATGCAAATTATATTTGTATGTAGATTTTGTACCCTGAAACTTTACTGTACTCGTTCATTATTTCTAATAGTTTTTTGGTGAATTCTTTAGGTTTTCTATATAAAAAAATTAACCTGCAAATAGTGACAGTTTTACTTTTTCCTTTCCAATGTGGATTCTTTTTATTTCTTTTTCTTGCTTGACTTCTTTATCTAGGACCTCCATTACTATGTTGAGTAAGAGTGGTGAGAATGGAATCCTTGTCTTGTTCCTGTTCTTTGGGGGACAGCTTTCAGTTTTTCACCATTGAGTATAATGTTAACTGTGAGTTTGTCAAGTATGGCTTTTATTTTATTGAGGTATTTTCTTTTAAAATCTATTTTATTGTGTTATCATAAATGGATGCTAAATCTTTTCAAATGCTTTCTCTGCATTTATTGAGATGATCATGTGATTTTTATTCTTCATTTTGTTAATGTGGCATATCACATTGATTGATTTGTGGATGTTGACATCCTTGCATCCCAGAAATAAATCCCATTTGACCATGGTGTATGATCCTTTTAATGTATTTTTGTCTTTGATTTACTAATATTTTGTTGAGGATTTTGCTACCTATGTTCATCATCCATATTGGCCTGTAACTTTCTTTTTTTGTGTTGTCTCTGTCTGGTTTTGGTATTAGGGTAATGTTGGCCTTGTAAAATGAGTTAGAAAGTATTCCCTCTTCTTCCACTTTTTAGAAGGGTTTGAGAAGGATAGGTATTAAGTCTTCTTTCAACGTTTGGTAGAATTCACCAGGGAAGCCATCTGGTACTGGACTTTTTTTTCATGAGGTTTTTGATTACTGTTTTGATCTCTTTACTAGTGATCAGTCTATTCAGATTCTCCATTTCTTCTTGATTCAGTTTTGGAAGGTTGTATGATTCTAAGAACTTATCCATTTCTTTTGGGTTATCCAATTTGTTGGCATATAACTTTTCATATAATATTCTCTTATAATACTTTGTATTTCTGTGGTATCTGTTGTAATTTCTCCTCTTTTGTTTCTGATTTTGTTTATTTTATCCTTCTCTCTTCTTTCTTAGTAAGACTAGGTAAAGGTTTGTCAAATTTCTTATCTTTTCAAAGACCCAGTATTCATTATCCTTTCTATTACTTGTTTAGTCTCTATTTCATTTATTTCCACTCTTTTTTTTATTGTGGTCATAATAGCTTATAACTGTGAAATTTAAGTTGAACATTAATATTTGTCATACACCATATGTGTTCCCCTTCACCCATTGTGCCCATCTTCCACCCTCCTTCCCCCTGGAAACCACTTCATTGTTCTCCTTGTCCATACGTTTGTTTATATTCCACATATGAATGAAACCATCTGGTGTTTGCCTTTCTCTGTCTGGCTTATTTTGCTTAACATAATTCCCTCAAGGTCAATCCATGTGGTTGCCAATGGGATGGTTTTGCCTTTTTATGTCTGAGTAGTATTCCATTGTATATATACACACCACATCTTCTTTATTCAATCATCAGTTGATGGGCACTTGGGTGGCTCCCACATCTTGGCTATTGTGAATAAAGCTGCAATGAACAGAGGGGTGCATAATTTTTTTTATATTATTGATTTCAAGTTCTTGGATAAATACACAATCGTGGGATAGCTGGCTCATATGGTATTTGTATTTTAAATTTTTTGAGAAATCTCCATATTGTTTTCCACAGTGGCCACACCAGTTTATATTCCCACCAGCAGTGAATGAGTGTTCCCTTTTCTCCACAAACTCTCCAAAATTTGTTGATTTTGCCCTGATGATTATAGCCATTCTACAAGGCGTAGGGTGATATCTGTGTAGTTTTGATTTGCATTTCCCTGATGATTAGTGATGTTGATCATCTTTTCATGTGACTATTGACCACCTGTATATCTTCTTTGGAAAATGTCTGTTCATATTGCCTGCTCACCTTTTGATCAGGTTGTTTGGTTTTTTTGTAGTTCACTTGTGTGAGTTACTTGTATATTATGGAGATTAACCCCTTGTCAGATATATGATTTCCAAATATTTTCTCCCATTTAGTGGGTTGTTTTTTTCATTTTGATCTTGGTTTCTTTTGTCTTCCAGAAACTCTTTAGTCTGATGAAGTCCCACTTGTTTATTTTTTCTTTTGTTTCCCCTGTCTAAGCAGACATGTATTCAAATAGATCCTTTTAAGTCTGATTTCAAAGAGCATATTTTCTTCCAGAAGTTTTATGGTTTCAGGACTTATCTTCAAGTCTTTGATCCATTTTGAGTCTATTTTTGTGTATGTAGAAAGATAATGATCTACTTTAATTCTTTTGCATGTGGCTGTCCAGTTTTCCCAGCAGCATTTGTTGAAGAGACTTCTCTTTCTCCATTTTATGTTCTTAGTATCTTTGCAGAAGATTAGCTATCCATAGATGTGTAGTTTTATTTATGGTATTTCAATTCTGTTCTATTGATCTGTGTGCCTGTTCTTCTACCAGTACCATGGTGTTTTGATTACTAAAGATTTGTAATACATTTTGAAGTCAGAGAATGTGATGCCACCAGCTTTCCTCTTGTTTCTCGGGATTTCTTTGGCTATTTGGGGTCTTTTCTTGCCCCATATGAATTTTAAGATTCTTTGTTCTATTTCTGTGAAGAATGTCATTGGGATTATGATTGGGATTGTGTTGAATCTGTAGATTGCTTTAGGTAGTATGGACATTTTAACTATGTTTATTCTTCCAATCCATGTGCATAGAACATCTTTCCATTTCTTTGTGTCATTATAAATTTCTTTCAGTAATGTCTTTTAGTTTTTCTTGTATAGGCCTTTCACTTCCTTGGTTAAGTTTATTCCTAGATATTTTATTCTTTTTGTTGAGACTGTAAAGTGGGATTGTATTCTTGAGTTCTTGTTCTATTAGTTTGTTCTTAGAGTATAGAAATGCTACTGAGTTTTGTAAGTTGACTTAGTACCCTGCAACATCGCTGTAGTTGTTGATTATTTCTAATAGTTTTCTGACGGATTCTTAAGGGTTTTCTATATATAAAATCATGTTGTCTGCAAACAGCAGGAGTTTAGCTTCTTCAGTGCCTATTTGGATTCTTTTACTTGTTATTCTTGCCTAATTTCTCTAGCAAAAACCTCTAGTACTATGTTGAATAAGAGTGGTGAGACTGGGCACCCTTGTCTTGCTCTTGTTCTCAGAGAGATGGCTTTCAGGTTTTCCCCATTGAGTATGATGTTAGCTGTAGATTTGTCACATATGGTCTTTATTGTGTTGAGGTACTTTCCTTCTATACCCATTTTATTGAGATTTTTTTTTATCATGAATGGATGTTGGATCTTGTCGAATGCTTTCTCTGTATCTATGGAGATTATCATGTGGTTTTTGTTCCACATTTTCTTAATGTGGTGTATCACATTAATTGATTTGCACATGTTGAACCATCCCTGTGTCCCTGGTGTGAATCACACTTGATCATGGTGTATGATCATTTCAATGTATTGCTGTATTTGATTTGTCAATATTTTGTTGAGGATTTTTGCATCTATGTTCATTAGCGATATTGGCCTGTAATTTTCCTTCTTTGTGTTGTCCTTGTCTGGCTTTGGTATCAGGGTGACATTGGCCTCCTAGTACGTGTTAAGAATATTTCTGTCTTCCTCAATTTTTTGGAATAGTTTGAGAAGAATAGCTAATAAATCTTCTTTGAATGTTTGGTACAATTATCCCAAGAAGCCATCTGCTCCTGGACTTTTATTATGGGAGATTTTTAATTGCTGTTTCAATCTCTTTACTTGGATTGGCCTATTCAGATTCTCTATTTCATCTTGACTCAGTTTTGGGAGGTGATAAGAGTCTAAGAATTTATCCATTTCTTCTAGATTTTCCAGTTTGTTGGCACATAGTTTCTCATAGTATTCTCTTAAAATCTTTTGTATTTCTGTGGTATCCAGTATAATTTCTCCTCTTTCATTTGTAATTTTATTCACTGGAGACTTTTCTCTTCTTTCTTAGTGAGTCTAGATGAGAGTTTGTCAATTTTGTTCATCTTCTAAAAGAACCAGCTCCTTGATTCATGATCCTTTCTACAGGATTTTTTGTTTGAATTTCATTTATATCTGCTCTAGTTTTTATTATGTCCCTACTTCTGCTGAGTTTGTGCTTTGTTCTTCTTTTTCTAACTCTGTTAGGTTTAGTTTAAGATTGTTTATTTGAGCTTTTTCTTGTTTGTTAATGATGGCCTGTATTGCTATAAATTTTCCTCTTAGGACCACTTTTGCTGCATCCCATATAAGTTGGTATGATACGTTTTCATTCTCGTTTGTCTCCAAATATTTTTATATTTCTCCCTTTACTTCTTCAATGACCCATTGGTTGTTCAGTAGCATGTTGTCTAGTCTTCACATTTTTGTTCCTTTCCCGGGTTTTTTCTTGTAGTTGATTTCTGGTTTCATAGCATTGTGGTCAAAATAAATAGCAGACATTATTTTAATCTTCTTAAACTTATTGAGGTTTGCTTGTTTCCCAAATATGGTCTACCTAGAGAATGTTCTATGCATGCGTGAGATGAAAGTATATTCTGCTGTTTTTGGTTGGAGTGTTCCCTATATAACTATTAAGTTCATCTAGTCTAGTGTGTCGGGAGCCGTGTTACCAATACCTATACAGCCGTCTGACAGAGTCCGGACTGAGAAGGGCCGAGGGGTGCAGGGATGGCCCTCGGTGAAGAATGGCTGGTCGACACCCCTGATATTTTCTTTCTGCTTTCATGCTTTCTATCAAGGTTATGACTATACTTATTTCTGCTTTATATAGTTTAACTTAGCTTTTCAGCCTGACACCTTACTAGCAAAATGATATTTTCTCCTGGCAGTGTGCTCAAGGGACAATTAGCCCTACCTCCTGAAAGACAAAGGAATGCTTTCACTCCCTAAGGGGCACGGGAATGTAAAGAATTTTAACTACCCGCTGAGAATGCACATAGCCCTGGGGATAAGATACCCAGGAGTTGCCTTTTGTTCCCATTAACCATCTACACTAATGGCATGGATGATTGAGGGAGGCAGGGGTGGCTCCCCCAGGATGTAAACAGACGGGGAATGCTGTCCTGTCCAGAGGTCTGGACCTTCTCTCTTTGATTTAACTTTACCATGAATTACAACAGATGTCAAGGTACCTATCTCTTTTAGCTTAGAGACAACAAACAATAGTTAATTGCAGAGAAGATGATCATTAACTTTATGCTCTATAGAATGGAATGCTAATAAATATTCTTGTGCTCATTTTTTACTTCCTTATCTCTCTGAGAATATTTGTAGAGCTATTTCTGTAGTAATCCTGAAAAATATAAAACGATGCTTGTGCACAGTAAAGACGGACTTGATTACACCAACTCAAGTCTCACGTCTCTTCCTTCACTGCACCAACTCCATCCCTCCCTCAGGAACCTGGATTCAGATGGAGCGGGACGCCGGTACTAGTGTTTCACTTAATTCCATTACCTCCTTGTTGACTTTTTTCTGGATGATTTATCCACGGATTTAAGTGGAGTGTTGAGGTCCCCTACTATTATTGTGTTATTGGTAATATCTCCTTTTAGTTTTAACAGTGTCTTTATGTACTTTGGTGCTCCTGTGTTGGGTGCATATATATTTGTAAGTGTTATCTCTTCTTGGTGGAGCGTCCCTTTTATCATGATATACTGCTGCTCTATCTCTCTCTTTACCTGTTTTTTTCTTGAACTCTACTTCATCTGATATAAGTATGGCAACACCTGCTTTCTTTTGTTTGTCATTACCTTTGGGTGTTGTCTTCTATCTCTTCATTCTGAGCCTATGGTTGTCTTTAGAACTGAGATGTATTTCCTGGAGGCAGCATATTGTTGGGTCTTGTTCTTTACTCCATCCTGCCACTCTGTGTCTTTTGATTGGAGAATTCATTCCATTTCCATTCAGAGTGATTATTGATATACGAGGGCTTAATACTGCCATCTTACTGCACATTTTCCGGTTCTTGTGCATTTCCTTTGTTTCTCGTCCTGTGTATTTCAGACTACTGATTTGATGAAGTAGTTTTATACGTTGGTTTTCTTCATTTTCTCCTTGTTTATCATATATGTCCCTGTACTAATTATTTGTTTAGTGGTTACCATTAGGTTCATATAAAAAGTCTCTTAGATGAGATAGTCCATTTTCTGATTACCTCTTATTTCCTTAGACAATACTGATTTGGTCCCTTTCCTCTTCCCCTGCTAAGTTATTTTTGTCATAACTTATTCCATCTTATGTTGTGAGTTTGTGGTTAAAATAATCAGAGATTTTTTTGATGTTTGCCTTTTCATTATCCTTGATTTAAAAGTTAAATGTTTACCAACCTGATCTGATAGACAGCTGCTGTTTTCTAATTATAGCCTATCTGTTCATCTCCTTGCTCAAGATTTTGTAGCCCCTTTCCTGTTTTGTTTTTTCTTTCAGTTATGCGGGCCTTCATGTGGATTTCTTGTATTGAGGTCTTGTGGCAATTAACTCTATTAGCTTTTGTTTATCTGAGAAAGTTTTTATTTCTCCATCATATCTGAAAATTTTCACTAGATAGAATATTTTTAGCTGAAAGATTTTGTCTTTCTGGATTTTGCATATATCATACTACTCTCCTAGCCTGTAAGGTTTCTGCTGAGAAATCCACTGAAAGCTGGATAAGAGTTCCCTTGTAAGTTATTTTCTTCTGCCTTGCTGCCTTTAATATTTTTTCATTATCATTGACTTTTGCCAACTTTAATACTATATGACTTGCAGTAGGTCTTTTTACATTGACATAGTTGGGAGTTCTGGTAGCTTCTTTCACATGGCTTTCCATCTCCTTCCCCAGGGTTAGGAAATTCTCTGCTATTATTTCTTTAAACAAGCTTTCCGCTCCATTCTCATTCTCTTCTCTCTCTGGAATATCTATAATCCTAATGTCACATATCCTAATTGAGTCAGATTTTTCTCTGAGAGCATCTTCATTTCTTTTTAGTTTTAGTTCTCTCTTCTCCACCCTGTGAAGCATTTCTATAGTATTGTCTCCTAAATTGCTAATTCTGTCTTCCATATTATCAATTTTGTTGTTTAGGGGGTCCAGATTTTTCTTTGTCTCAACTATTGTTTTTCATCTCCAACAATCCTGACTGGTTCTTCTTTGTATTTTCAATATCTTTTGTGAGGAAGCTCCTGAATTTGTTAATTTGTCTTTCTGTGTTTTGTTGTAACTCATTGTCATTTTTATGATAGGTGTTTTGAATTCTTTGTCATTTAGGTTACGGATTTCTGTGTCTTCAGGGTTGATTTCTGGGTACCTGTCATTTTCCTTCTGGTGTGGAGATTTAATATACTTTCTTATACTGCTTGATTGTGTGGGTTTTTGCCTCCACATGGTGTTATTATTTGGTCACAGCTACCAAATGCCTCCACTGGGTAGAGATCAGGTGCTATGTATTCTGGGCCCAGCATGATCTGGGGCTCCTCAGCTCCAGACCCTGACTGCTTTTCTCACTGTGTGATGCTATGGCCAATGGAAGATCTGGAGCACTGGGCAGGGAGAGTGGGACACTCTTTCACCTGTGCTTCCCTCAGCCTCTGCTTCTCACTTTGTGCAGAGCTCTGAGCAATCACAGGACTGTAGTGACAGGCGGGGAAGGGGGCACTTTCTTACACCTGTGTGCCTCCCCTAACTGCTGCCTCTCTCTCTGCATGTTGCTCTGGGTGCTCACGGGGCTTCACCAGCTACTGTTTCTCTCTCTGTGCCATGCGCTGGGTGATCAAGGGGCTGGAGTTCTGGGAGTGGATGGGGCGCCTCTCCTCAGCTGTACACCTCCCCCAGCCATGGCCCCTCTATTTCTGCAGAGTTCCTGCCAATCAACTTCCACTTCCTCCAGAGGATCTAGCTCCACCACCATCTTCAGACTTAAGGCTGTGTGGGTCTCTCAGACGTCTTTTGCATTGTGTATATGTCCTCTGTTGGTGTATGTCTTTTTGGTTGTATTTTAGAGTGGAGAGTCCAAGGGAAGAGGTCACTCCACCATGATGCTGAGGTCACTCCCACTGTGACTTTTATTATTCCCCTTCTTCTACTAACTTTGAAATTTATTTGCTGTTCTTTTTCTAATTCCTTTAGCTGTAGTGTCAGATTGTTTATTTGAAATTTTTCTTGTTTTTGGGGTAGGGCTGTATTTCTATAAACTTCCCTCTTAGTACACTTTTGCTGCATCCCATAGACTTTGGTATGTTATGTTTAAATTTTCTTTTATGTCCAGTTAGTTTTTTATTTCTCTGATTTCTTTATTGATTCAATAGTTGTTAAATAGCATATTGCTTAGTCTCCACATTTTTGGGACTTTTCTGGCTTTCTTCTGGCAGTTGATTTCTAGTTTCACACCATTGTGGTTGGAGAAGATGCTTGATATTTCAATCTCCTTAAATTTATTGAGACTTTTTTTCCCCACCATAAGGTCCATCTTTCAGAGCATTCAGTGTGCACTTGAGAAGAATATGTTTTATGCTGCTTTTGGATGGAGTGCTCTGTATATATCTATCAAATCCATCTGGTCTAATGTTTCATTTAAGACCAATGGCTCCTTGTTGACTTTCTAAGTGGTAGATTAATGACCTCTATTACTATTGTGTTGCTGTCAATTTTTCTCTTGAGGTGTATTAATAATTGCTTTAAATACTGTGATGCTTCTATATTAGGTGCATTTATATTAATAAGTATTATGTCTTCTTGATGGATTGTCCCCATTCTCATTATATAATGTCCATATTTGTGTCTTGTTTTCTTTTTTGGCTTGAAGTCTCTTTTGTCTGATATAAATATAGCTACACTGGCTTTCTTTTGCTTGCCATTTCCTTGGAGTATCATCTTCCATCCCTTCACTTTGAGCACATGCTTGTGTTTAGAATTGAAATTGTTATCCTGGAGGGAGCATTCTGTTGGGTCTTTGTTTTTAATCCAACCAGCCACTCTGTGTCTTTTGATTGGTGAATTCAATCCATTTGCTTTTAGGGTGATTATCAATATATAAGGACTTACTACTGCCATTTTATCTTTTGTCTTCTGGTTGCTCTATATTTTCATTGCTTCTTTTTCCTGGTGTTTCTATCTTCCATTTCCATTTGGTGATTTTCGGAGATGTATTTTTCAGTTTCCTCTTTTACTACATTTCATGAATCTGCTCTGAATTTTCATATTGTGGTTACCATGATATTTGTATAAAAAGCCTAAACTTTCATTGCACATGCAGGTTTTGTTGTTTTCCTCTTATTTTTCTATGTTTTTGTTGTCACAATTTATCCCTTTTTCTATTGTGAGTTTGTTAACAAATTGAAGTGGTTGCAGTTATTTTTAATACTTTTTTCCCTTTAAACTTTCTGTTATGATTGTTTACTAACCTGTTCTGTTATAGAATTGCAATTTTCTGATTCTGCCAGTCTGTTTATCACCTTGCTTAAGATTTGTGTACCTTTGCCTTTTCATTTCAGGCATTAGATCTTCTTTCAAAATTTATTGTAAGAAAGGTCTAGTGGTGACAAAATTCCTCAGCTTTTGTTTGTCTGGGAAAACCTTTATTTCTCTTCATATCTGAAAGATAACTTCACTATATAAAATGTTCTTGACTGATAGTTTTTATCTTTCAATATTTTGAATATCTTTCCACTCTCTCCTGGCTTATAGGGTTTCTGCTGAGAAATTTGCTGATAGCTTAATGGGGCATCCCTTGTAAGTTATATACTTTTTTTCCCCGGATGTCTTTAATATTCTTTCTTTCTCATTGATTTTTGTAAGTTTTATTACCATGTGTCTTGAAGAAGTTTTTTTCTGTTGAGATAATTCGGTGTCATATTAGCTTCATGGATTTGGATATCTAGTTCCTTCGCCAGGTTTGGGAAGTTCTCAGCTATAGTTTCTTTAGATAAGCTCTCTGCTCCATACTCTCTCTCTCTCTTCTCCTTTTGGGATACCCATTATCCTTGTTTTGCCATTTCTAATGGATTTGGATAATTCCCATAGAATTTCTACATGTTTTTAGTGTTAGTTCTCCCTCGTCTTCTACCTGCATCATTTCTAGCTTTCTATCTTCCAGCTTGCTAATTCTCTCTTCTATATGATCTACTCTATTTCCAATGCTTTCTAATGTAAGTTTCATCTCATTTATTGTGTTATTCGGCTCCATAATTTCTTTGTTTCTCTTTTAAACCATCAACCTCTGATGGTTTATACTATACTCCTTCTGTTAATTAATTTTATACTTGAGCCCATTAAACTACCTTTCTGAATTTTCTTTTAACTCATTGAGTTTCTTCATGATAGCTATTTTGAATTCTTTATGTTATTTCACGATTTTCCATGACTTTATATTTGCTTTCTAGAGATTTGTTTTCTTTTTGTCATACCATGTTACCATGTCTTTCTGTGGTGCTTTCTGAGTTGTTCCTCTGCTGGCACATGTGTTGTAGCAAACATATTTCTTATTTAAGCATAGCTTTGTTTTGCTTAAAACTTTTCAACCACTTGGAGATTAGAAGCCTTTCTTTTGTTTTTCAGTAAGTGACACTATAGTGCTAGTTTTTGGTTTCTCTTACATGAGCTGACTCTAACTATATTTGAGGTTCTGCATGTTCCACCACCCACCACCTCTATTCTGGAGTCACTGGTACTCTCGTTGCTGCCTGTACCCCTTGGGGTCAATTATGCCTTGTGGTTGCTGGTGTTGCTGTTGTCACTGGCTTTACTGCCAGGGACACAGGGATACCTGATGGCACCTCTGCCACATCTAGGATCATCTGATTCAGATGCTCTGCTGCCATGGTGTGGGCAGCAGAGGAGAAGGGAGCTGGGTTTGTGGGGCACAGTCTCAGCTGTTGTCTGTTACCTTGTGGCTCCAGGTGCCACTACAGTTGGGATGTAGAAATCCTGTGAACACCTTTGTCACTGCCACTAGGCTCTGAGCTGAGGCTGGGGACCAGAATCAGCTGGGGCTGGGGCCCTGGCTCCAATTTTGCTGCTTCTCCACTTCCCATGGCTGCAAGTGCTGCAATGGCTTGCTGGCCAAAGACTCACATGCATCTCTGTTGTCACCCCCTGAATTATCTTGGGCTGAGTGAAGCTGGCTCAGCTGACGTGACAGAGGATTCAGGGTCTTGGGCTCTGCATCTGCTGTTCCACCATTTAACCTCCTCTATGTGCTCTAATCCATCCACCTTTGAATGTACTGATGTGTGGATCTCTCTAGAATTCTGGTGTGTTGGGAAAGGCAGTCTTTGTTGGGTTATGAATGTTTTATTTGCTGTAGGTTGAAGGGGAAAGACAAAGGGATCCTCTCACATCATGATAATATATGTATATACCACATTTTCTTTATCCATTCATCTGGCAATGGGCAATTTCCATGTCTTGGCTATTGTAAATAATGCTTTGATGAACTTGGAGATGCAGATATCTTTTTGAAATACTGATTTCAATTCCCTCCAATATATATCCAGAAGTGAGATTGCTGGATCATGTGGTAGTTCCATGTTTAATTTTTTTGAGAAATCTCCCTGCTGCTTTCTACAATGTCTGTACCAATTTACATTCCCACAGACAGTACACAAGAATAACCTATCTCCACATCCTCACCAATACTTGATATCTCTTGTCTTTTCAATAAAAGCTATTCCAGCAGGTGTGAAGTGATATCCCATTGTGGATTTGATTTGCATTTCCCTGATGATTAGTGGTGTTGGGAAGTACATATTTTATACATCTATTTATATAAAGTACGAAAACAAAGAAAAAAATTAGTTTGTGGTGTTATAACTCAAGATAGTGGTTAGCCCTGGAGGTAGTTTGGTTGGAAGGGTGCTTAAGGAGCACTTCTGTGGAAATGCTGGAAATATCCCATGTGTTCATATATATGCTGGTTACATGGATGTGTCCATTTTGGGAAAATATACTGGGCATTTATATTTATGACTTGTGCACTGTGAACCTTTCTGAATGTATGTTATATTTCAAAACACGAGTTTATTAGAAACAAAAGAATAAATGCTGCTTCAGTCCAATCAAACAAACTCTGATCCTCTCGAGTCAGGAGCACAGGAAACTCCAATTAGGTCAGTATCTGACATTTCCTAGTCTAGCCTTACCTTCAGAATGCCTTATTTTATTTGGTGTGTCAGTCTTTTAGTTATCTAAGATTTTTTAGCTCTCAGCTCAAACTCAACCACATATCAAAACTTTTTCTTAGTACAGGAAGTGATATCATTCTTTGACACCATTATATAGACACTTCTTCTCCCAAGAAAACATGCTTTCTGGGAATGATCTTTTATTCTGAGATAAAATGTGTTATGTCTTGGTAAAGGCATTTTATACATTAGTGTAAATATAGTGGTAGGAAGCTAGGAGTTTAGGTCTTGCAATCAACCCAATACATGTCTATCACGTATAGAAGGACTGTGTCCTCCCCTGTAATACTACCACACTACAAACAGATTAAATCTTCTACATCACTATGTCCAAAACATAGATCATACCTAAAATCCTGTCCAAATATTTGAAGGCTAATCAATTGCTACAGGTCACCCTAGGATCACGATAACAGGTATGCTCCTCAAAAAGGGCTAAGTGGCCAAATGTCATCATCCACCTACATTTTCCCAGCTTTATACAAAGCTTTGCATTCTTCTTAATTCATCTCCACAATATCCCAAGCTGTTGGTACTGGATTGAATTGTGGTCCCCATACATTCACATCTGCCTAGAATGTGTGACTATGAACATATTTAGAAATAGAGTCTAGGGGATCTCATCAAGATGGTGGCAAAAGCAGACTCTGAACTTGACTCCTCCCACAAACATAACCAGGTTACAACTATTTTTGGAAAAATTACCCTGGAGAGAAAACTGAAAACTGGATTAGAAGAACCCCCACAACAAGGGACAGTCATGACTAAGGCAGAAGAAGGAGAAATTCCTGCTGGAGAGGAAAAAAGCCACCTTTGGGAGCAGCAGAGCTTCTCAGCTTCCCAGGCAGGAGACATCTAGATATGCATCCCTCCCTGGAGGAGTGAGATCTGGAGCAGGGGCCAATACTGCTATAAGCATCCTTCAGACTCAGCCCAACTGAGATGGGAGTGTTACTGTGTGGCTTCACTGGCTATTAACTGCAGCAGGGATACCCTAGAAAAGCTATAAGCCAAAAGCTGAAAGGACCCAAGTCTTAAAGGGCCCACACACAAATTCACTCATTGCAGCA
>NC_060276.1:73210007-73227168 GCF_021613505.1 Equus quagga
CTGGGTCTTAAAGGGCCCACGCACAAATTCACTCATTGCAGCAACCTGAAATCACCAGAGAGAAGCCTGACAGTCCTTTTGTGAAATGAGACTCACCTGGTGGGCTCTGGAGGCATCTTAGTGAGAGGGGGGACCTCTCTGGAGACTGAGACATTGTTGGTGCCATTGTTCTGACCTGGTTCAGGCGTGCTGACACAGACCTTGGTGGGCGCCATTGAGGTTCATCCCTTGGCCTGTTAGCCAGGAGTCTGCCACACCCCCTAGAGCACAGATTTAATCCAATTCAGCCAGGGCAGGCAACCTGCCCTAGGGACTGGCCCAACTTAACAGCAAGCCCTCAGGCTACTTATCAGCCTGTGTTGACTGGGTGCCTTGATCCTCTACAGGCAGGTGAGTGTGTCTGCCTCTGTGGAGCAGGGCCTGTGTGGGGGTGAACTGTGGGGGCATTGGTGGAGAGGTGGCTTCCTCTGCAGTGTGGCATCAAGGTACACTCCAGGGGGTTGGAAAGTCTGCATGGACCAGGACTGTATTGATGGTGTGTGTTTTTATGTGGGGGTGGGGCTTATCAGTAGCAGAATACCTTTGCTTCACTAATAGCCATAAAAAGGATAAGCCCCACATTCCAAAGCCTGAAACAATTGATTGCTCCCATGCCTAGGTCCAGCTTGACTCAGCTGCACTCCTAAGAGAACTGACAACAGACTTGTAGGCCTGAGGCCTATAGTAACTGTAAACCCCTGAGCCTAGCAACCAGCTACACTGGGTACTACCCAATTAAAAGGAAAACTGCAACAAGAATGTGCTGTTAGATCTTGTGGAAAATGGTGCTGAGGATCCCCAAGCCAGATATACAAACAGCTGGCCAGGGAAGGAAAGACAAGTCTTCCTGGGTACCTCTATTAAGAGAAACCCTGCCACAGTAGGACACAAGTAGCCCACAAAGGGGTCACTCCTGGATCATCTGGACTGGTGATGAGAGGGAAGCACAGTGCTCAGCCTCAAAAGGCAGCTCTTACATAAAGCCACTTCTCCAAGATCAGAAGATATAGCCGATTCACCTAATACATAGAAATAAGCACAGAGAAAGAGGCATAATGAGGAGACAAAGGAATACATTCTCATCAAGAGAACAGGACAAAGCCCAGAAAAAGGATTAAATGAAACAGAAATAAGTGAACTACCTGACAAAGAGTTCAAACAAAATCTCATAAGGATGCTCACAGATATTAGAATAAGACAGGATGAACACAGTGAGCTCATCAGCAAAGAACTGGAAAATATAAAAAAGAACCAATTAGAAATGAACTACAGTACTGGAAATGAGAAATTCGCTAGAGGAACTCAATAGTAGAGTAGAGGATACAGAATAACTGATCAAGCTAGATGAAAGACTAGAGGAAATCACCCAAGCTGAACAGAGAAAAGAAAAAAGAATTAGACAGAATGAGAACAGTCTAAGGGGACTCTGGGACAATATCAAGCACATTAATGTTCATATTATAGGTGTCCCAGAAAGAGAAGAGAGACAATAAGTGACAGAAAATAAATTTCAAGAAATAATAGATGAAAATTTTCCTAATCTAAGGAAGGAAACAGACATCCAAGTACAGAAAGCACAGAGAGAACCAAAAATGATAAGCACAAAGTGGCCCACACCAGGACACATTATAATTAAAATGTCCAAAATTAAAGATAAAGACAGAATCCTAAAAGTGTCAAGAGAAAGGCAACAAGTGACATATAAAGGAAAGCCCATAGGCTATCAGCAGACTTCTCAGTCAAATCCTTACACATGAGAAGACAATGGCATGATGTATTTAGACTGCTAAAAGTAAAAAACGCACAGTCAAGAATACTCTATCCATCAGGGTTGTCATTCAGAATGGAAGGAGAGATAAAGAGCTTTCCAGACAAGCAAAAATTAAAGGAGTTTATCACCAAGAAACCAGTTCTACAAGAAATTCTGAAGGGACTTATTTAAGTGGGAAAGCTATGACCATAAATAGGGATAAAAAATTATCAAAAAATAACCCCCCAAATAAAACACGCAATAAAATCACTGGTAAAGGTAAAAATATAGTAAACGTAGCAGGTCAACTACCAGTGAACATAAAATGAAGATTAAAAGGCAAAAGAACTAAAATTACCTATTCCAATGATAAGAGGGTAATGGATAGACACACCCAAAACAAGAGATTATATATGATTTCAAAACATAAAATGTGGTAGGTGGGGACTGAAAAAGCAGAGCTTTTAGAAAGAGGTTAAGCTAAAGAGTCTAACAACTCTATATAGACTATTATATACAGAGAATAGCATATAGGTTCCTCATGGTAATCACAAATCAGAAACCTATAATAAGTAAGGAAATAAGTAAGACAAAATAAATCAAACATATTACTAAAGAAATCCATCAAACGACAAGGGAAGAGAGCAAGAGAAAAAGAAAAGAACACAGAAGAACTACTAAAACACCCAGAAAAAAGTATACAAAATGGCAATAAATACATATTTATCAATAGCTACTTTAAACATAAATGGACTAAATGCTCCAATCCAAAGGCATAGGGTGGCCAATTGGATAAAAAAAAAAACAAGACCCATATATATGCTGCATGCAAGAGACACACTTCGGACCTAAAGACACTCACAAACTGGAAGTGAAAAGATGGAAAAAGGTATTCCATGCAAATGGCAAAGAAAAGAAAACGGGGGTTGCAATACTTATATCAGACAAAATAGACTTTAAAACAAAAACTGTAACAAGAGACAAAGAAGGGCACTACATAATTATAAAGGGAACAATCGAACAAGAAGATATAACACTCGTAAACATCTATGCACCCAACTTAGGAGCACCTAAATATATAAAGCACTTCATAATGGACATAAAAGGAGAAATAGTCAGTAACACAATAATAGTATGGGACTTTAACACTCACACCAATGGATAGATCATCCAAACAGAAGATCAATAAGGAAACACTGGCCTTTAAGGACACATAAGACCAGATGGGCTTAGTGGATATATACAGAACATTCCATCCAAACCAAAGAATACACATTCTTTTCAAATGCACATGGAACACTCTCCAGGATTGATCACATATTAGGCCACAAAACAAGTCTCAATATATTTAAGGAGATCGAAATAACACCATGCATCTTTTCTGACCACAAAGGTATGAAACTAGAAGTCAACTCATAGGAAGAAAACCAGAAAAGCCAAAAAAATGTGGAGATTAAACAAAATGCTACTGAACAACGATTAGGTCAATGAAGAAATCAAAGGAGAAATCAAAAACTTCCTGGAGACAAATGAAAATGAAAATACAGCATGCCAAAATCTATGGGCTACAGCAAAAGTGGTTCTAAGAGGGAAATTTAGAGCAGTTCAGGCCTACCACAACAAAGAAGAAAAATCCCAAATAAACAATCTAATGGTGTACTGAAAGGAACTGTAAAAATAAGAACAAACAAAGTCAAAATTCAGAAGGAAGGAAATATTAAATATAAGAACAGAAATAAATAAAATAGACACTTAAAAATCAATAGAAAAAGTCAGTGAAACTAAGAGCTGGTTCTTTGAAAAGACAAACAAAATTGACAAAACTTTGCTAGAATCACCACGAACAAAAGGGAGAATTCTCCAATGAATAAAACCAGAAATGAAAGGGAAGAAATTACAACGGACAGCTAAGAAATACAAAAGATTATAAGAGAATAATACAAAAAGCTACACAACCAACCAATTGGATAAGCTGTAAGAAATGGATAATTTCTTAGAATCATACAATCTTCTGAAACTGAATTGAGAAGAAATATAGAATTTTAATAAACCAATCACCTGTAAGGAAATCAAAACAGTAACCAAAAACCTCCCAAAAAATAAAAGTCCAGGTCCTGGTGTCTTCCCTGGCGATTTCTACCAAACATTCAAAGAAGACAATACATATCCTTCTCAAACTCTTCCAAAAAATTGAAGAGGAAGGCAAGCTTCCTAACTCATTCTACAAAGCCAACTTTACCCTGATACCAAAACCAGACAAGGACAACACAAAAAAAGAAAATTACAGGCCAATTATCACTGATGGACATAGAACTAAAAGTCCTCAAGAAAACACTAACAAATCAAATACAAAAGAACATAAAAAATGTCATGCACCAACATTAAGTGGGATTTATGCCAGGGATGCAGGGACGGTTCAACATCCACAAATCAATGTGATACACTACATTAACAAAATGAGGGAAAAAAACCACATGGTCCTCTCAATAATTGCATAGAAAGCATTTGACAGGATCAAACATCCATTTATGAAAAACTCTCAATGAAATGGACATTGACGGAAAGTACCTCAACATAATAAACGCCTTATATGACAAACCCACAGCTAATATCATTCTCAATGGAGGAAAACTGAAAACTATCCCTCACCAGACAAGGATGCCCACTTTTGCCACTCATATTTAACTTAGTACTGGAAGTCCATACAGAGCAATCAGGCAAGAAAAAGAAATAAAAGGGATCCAAATTGGAAAGGAAGAGGAAAACTGTCACTATTTACAGATTACATTATTATATATACAGAAAACCTTTAAAAAGTCACCAAAATACTTGTAGACATAATAAATGAATATAGTAAAGTTGCAAGATACAGAATCAACATACAAAAGTCAGTTGCATATCTATACACTGATGATGAATTAACAGAAAGGAAATTGGGAATATAATCTCATTTACAATTGCACCAAAAGAAAAATATACCTAGGAATAAACTTAACCAAAGAGGTCAAAGATCAGTACACTGAAAACAATAAAACATTGTTGAAAGAAATTGAAGAAGATCCAAAGAAATGGAAAGATATTTTGTGCTCTCGAATTAGAAGATTTAACATAGTTAAAATGTCCATACATCCTAAAGCAACCTATAAATTCCTGGCAATCCCTATCAAAGTTCCAACAACATTTTTCAAAGAAATAGAGCAAATTATCCTAAAATTTATATGGAACAACAAAAGACTCTGAATACCCAAAGGAACCCTGATAAAAAAGAGCAGAGCTGGAGGTATTACACTCCCCCATTTCAAAATATACTACAAAGCTATAGTAAACAAAACAGTATGGTACTGGCAGAAAAACAGACACACAGATCAATGGAACAGAATTGAGAGCCCAGAAATAAACCCACACATCTATTGACAGCTAATTTTTGACAAGGGATCCAAGAACATACAATGGAGAAAGAAAAATCTCTTCAATAAATGGTGTTGGGACAACTGGGCAGCCACATGTAAAAGAATGAAAGTAGATCACTATCTTACGACATAAACAAAAGTTAACTCAAAACGGATTAAACACTTGAATGTCAGACCTGAAACCATGAAACTTCTAGAGGAAAACATAGGCAGTAGACTCTTCAACACCTGTCCTAGCAGCATATTTTCAAGTACCATGTCTGACCAGGCAAGGGAAACAATGGAAAGAATAAACAAATGGGACTACATCAAACTGCAAAGCTTCTGCACAGCAAAAGAAACCATCAACAAAACTAAAAGACAACAAAACAGTTGGGAGAAGATATTTGCAAACCATATATCTGGTTAGGGGTAAATATCCAAAATATATAAAGAGCTCATACATCTCAAAAACAAGAAAAAATAACAACCCAATTTAAAAATGGGCAAAAATTCTGAACAGACATTTCTCCAAAGAAGATATACAGATGGCCAATAGGCACATGAAAGGATGTTCAGCATCATTAACTATCAGGGAAATGCAAATCAAAACTACAGTGCAATATCACCTCACTCTTTTCAGAATGGCTGTAATTAGCAAGACAGGAAAAACAAGTATTGGAGAGGATGTGGAGAGCAGGGAACACTCATACACTCTTGATGGGAATGCACATTGGTTCAACCACTCTCAAAAACACTACTGAGATTCCTCAAAAAATTAAGAATATATCTACCTTATGATCCAGCTATTCCACTGCTGGGTGTTTATCCAAAGAACATGATAGCATGCATGTGTAAAGATACATGCACCCCTTTGTTCATTGTAGCATTATTCACAATATCCAAGACTTGAAGCAACCTAGGTGCTCATCAAGGGACGAATGGATACAGAAGATGTCGTACATATACACAATGGAATACTACTCAGCCATAAGAAATGATGAAATCTGGCCATTGTGAGGATATTATGCTAAGCAAAATAAGCCAGAGTGAGAAAGTCAAATACTGTATGATCTCACTCATAAGTAGAAGACAACAACAGCAATAAACAATCACATACAGACATAGATTGGATTGGTGGTTACCAGAGAGAAAAGGTGGAGGGAGGAGGGCAAAAGGGGCAATTGGGCACATATGTATGGTGATGGATTGTAATTAGTCTTTGGGTGGTGAACAAGATGTAATCTACACAGGATTTGAAACACAATGATATACACTTGAAATTTGTATAATGTTATAAACCAGTGTTACTGTGTTAAAAAAATAAAAACAACCTGGCAATTATTATGCCATTAGTATCTTTAAAATCATAAAAGTATAATTTTAATCAGGCAAATTGAAAGCCCTTCAAGCAGTTATAATGCCAGGTCCACAGACTAGCATTAAGGTGATAAAGATAATGGTGGTAAAAATGGGAAGAAAATAAAGATTTAAAGAGATATTGTACTTAAAACGACATGCATCACACTGGCAAAATATACAAACCCATCAAAACACCTGACCCGACTAATCTATGTTACCATCATCAAAAGAAAAACAACCAGATATTGCATACTTCCTGATAAAAAAAAATTACACCACCTCCAAAGTTGTCTTTAAAAAATCAAACCTAAATTTCATCAACCTGTAAGATCTAAATTACTAGTTTAGGCAGCAGAAAGGCAGCAGAAACATGAACATGTAAAATGGTAATCAGCAAAATACAGACTGCATGAAATTCTACAAAAGATTTGGTTTCTCAAAAAAATGAATGTAAAAGAAAAAAACAGAGAGTGGGACACTATAAATTTAAAACTCAAGAGGCAAATAAACCAAATATACCTTGTTTTGAACTTGACTTGATCATGAAAACCATTTTAAGATTATGACAAAATTGAGGGAAATCTGAATACTGTCTGGGTATTTTCTGATAGTAAGGAATTATAACTAAAACGTTTTGTGTTAGTGGTATTGTGGTTATGTTATTTAAAATTCTTTGTCCTTTACAGATACATATTGAAATATTTATAGATGAAAGGATATAATATCTGAGATTTGCTTTTAAATATTCCATTGAAGAGATAAGTAAGGGGTATAGATATCTTGATGATTGCTGAAACTATGTGATGTCTACATGTGTTCATTTATTATTATCTCTATTTTTGTATGTGTTTCAAGGTCAAGAGTAAAGAAAAAAGTGACAGTATAAAGTATTGGCAAGGATATGAAATAGTAGAAAACTCTTAATCATTGCTGGTGGCGTAGTGAATTGGTATAACCATTTTGTAAAACATTTGGCAAAATCTAGTTAGACTGTAATCAAGCAATTCTGTTCTTAAGTATAAACCCTAAATAATCTCTTGCCCATATACAGAAGCAGTACTGTAACAGCAAAAGTTCAAAAACAACCCAAATGACTACAAACAGGAGAGTAGACCATGAAAGATCATACAATGGAATACTATATGGTGGTGAAAAGGGAATAACTACTGTTCTATTGTACATAAACATATCAACATAGATGAATCTCAAAAACTTAATGTTGTGTTTATAAAAAGCAAGTCGCAGAGGAATGCTTGTAGTATGATACTATTTATGTAAAATTTACAGACATGCAAAGCTATACTATGTTTTTTGAGTCTATGTTTCCAGATAGTAAAAGAATAAAGAAATTCATGAGAATGATATACATAAATACAGGACAACGATTAACTTTAGAGACAAAGTAGGAGATAAAATAAGAGAGATGTCAACTGCTTAAGTAATGTTACATTTCTTAAGCTGTGAGGTAGTTCTTCCTTGATTATTCTTTATATTTTTTGTCTATCTTCTATATCACATAACACAATTTTTTAAGAAAAAAATTGTAAACAATTGACAGAACTAAATGATTGACTGGTTATAGGTGGCAATGGAAAATGAAGTTTGAACTTAATAATTACAAATCTGAGTAACTGGTAAAAGAGCAATGCAATTAACTGAAATAGGGAGGGTAGTGTCTTGGAGACTGTGAGATGCTGCGTTTTAGGTAATCATGGGATACCCAAGAGCCATGTCAAGATCCAAAGTGGGAAATTCTCCTGTCTCAGAGACAGAGAGCACTAACAAAAGTAACAGAGCTACAAAAGTTCAGTGTCCCAAGGCCAGGCAGAAGAAAGTTTGAAGAGGAAGGAGGTGATCAGCAATGTCAGATGCAATAGACATCAAGAAAAATGAGAACAGCAAAGAGGCTCCTTGATTTTGTGTTTAGAATGCCACTAGTGACCTTTGAGAGAGACAGTACTGTGGAGAGATGGGAATAAAAGCTAAATTGCATGGGATAACTGTGAGTATGTCATGAAAGAGTGGTGGCCCCAAGTGTAGCAATCAGCAGCTGAGCACTGAGCTGAAGTACAGTTAATGAAAAGAGTTTGAAAAAAAGAAAACACTTTAGAGGCACATTGAAGTACAACTTTAAATGATGCAGAAAAGATATGAATTTCTGGAAAATTACAGCTGCAGAGAAAACAGGCATGCATGTAGTTAATTAATATAATTCATAAGAATTCCTAGAATTAGTATCATGCTTTAGTTTACCAATTAATTTACCTATGTTGACTCATGTGGTCTTCCCAACGTCACTCCATGCAAAACAGAGCACAGAGTAGCATCTCCACTTTACAGAGAAAGAAGCTAGAACCCACAGAAAGGGGTAAGGGACTTGCCCCAAAGCCCACTGTTAATCAGTGCTTTGTCCATGTACCCTGCTAGGAATAATTCTGTCCTGTACCCAAACTCGGGTACAGGACAGAATATGAAATTAATAAGCAGAAGTTTAAATAATTTCTCATCACACACCAGCCATTTATTTTCGTAACACAGGATGATATCACTGTTATAGATAGCTTATGACAGAGTGTCTAAACCAGATAAGAATGATTAAAGATTTCAGGATTTTAGCCTCTGTACATATCTTTCTTCCAGGATATAAAGATAAATATTTTTACCTATATGAAGTAAACTTTAAAAATCAACTGAGGGATCAAAATAAGTGAAGACTTGGAAAATTGGAAAGACACATCTTGCTCTAAGAAGCTTCAAAATTGTTTTTCTTTCTAAATTCAACTGTATTTCCAATGATCACATTTAAAAAGAAAGAAATTTATTTAACAACTTGACAAAATGATATTAAAGTTCTCTTGAAAGAAGAAACATGTGAGAAAATCCAGAAATGTTCTAAAAAAGAAAAGTAATGAAAAGGAACTGGTTCTACCAGACATTACAGCATTTTATAAAGTTACAGCAATTAAAGAAATTTGGTGCCAGCAAAGGAATAGACAGAAAAAAATCAATAGAACAGAGCCCAGAAATAGACCCAGTTCATAGAAGAATTTAGTTATACGGTAAAGTTGGTCCTTCAAATCAGTAGGAGAAAGATAGGTTACTCAAGAAATGTTGTTGGGACAACTGACAAGTCATTTTGACAAAAAGAAACAAAAAAAAACAAAATTAAATCTCTACCTGCATTCTTATGCCAAAATAAATTTTCCGTGGATCAAATATTCAATTTAAAAAATGAACACAAATGAAGATACCAAAAGAAAATGTATGAAATGTTTTAGAATTCTTAGAGAGGAGGAAATAAAATCCAGAAGCTAAAAGAAAATACATTTCTTTATACGAATTGACTTCTGACAACTCAGTAAGAAGAAGAGAAACACATCCAGTAGAAAAATGTGCAAAGTACACAGACAGTCCACACACACACACACACACAGAAACATAAGTGTCCAATGAATGTAAAATAAAGTACAACATAAAACAAAGAACATTTTTCAGCTATCAAATTGTCAAGGATTAAAAGGATTGATGACACATAGTGTTAACGAGAGCACGGGAAAACATTTATTCTCAAAAACATTCAACTGACAGGACTCAACACTGGCACAAATTTTTTGAAGAAAAATTTGGCATTATCCATAAAAATGTAAAATACATGCACCCACTTAACCCATCAATTCCAGTTCAAAAAACTTATCCTGTAGATATGTCCACAAATAAACATACATACACGCACACATGCAGACACATCACACACAAGCATAATCACTGCATCATTTATAATCACAAGAAAAAAATTTGTAACAACCAAAGATTTATTAGTAATTATGTCAATAAAAGTGTATATTTATATGATAAAATACAATGCAACCATTAAAGCATGAGATAGGGCTATCTGGAAAGTTCTATAGAACTTACGAAGTGAAAAAAGCAACTTGCAGAAGATTTAATTTAGTATGATCCCATTTGTGCCAAAATAAAAAGATCCTTATAAACACATACATGTACACATTCAGGCATAAATGCTTGCACATTCAGAGAAAATTCTAGAGGCATATGTAAGATATAGTTTAAAGTTAGCTTTGTTGACAGGGACTTTGTGGAGGAGGGGGGAAAGTTTTCACTTTATACTCTTCCGTACAGTTTGAATTATTTACCATAACTGAGTATCACTTTTATTGTTAAAAAGGGGGAGTACAATCAGTTTCTAAAAAAAGCAATTGTAGGCAAATTAAACAACATGCATTGCTTGAAAGGATAGATGTTTTAAGCCTGGTTTCTTGCCGCTTGCCCCAAGCCATTCTTCTATACCTTTCCTTCTGTTGTGTATTTTGCCTGGAATGCACTTTGCATATTTTTCCAAGCCTGAACATCCTGCAAAAACTAGCTGAAATGTAACTCAGAGGCTTAATCTGATCTACCTCATGTAATCAGTAGCCATTCCCTCTGCCATGTCCCTAAAATATTTTAATGCACTTTGTCAAGCTTCTCTTAGAGAACTCACTCATTTCATTGCTTCTTAATTGTTTATAAGTCTACATCTCTCTTCTAATTTAAAACCTCCTTAGGATCATGGACCAAGCCTTATGTTCCTCTGCATCTCTAGGACTGAGCCTAGTACTTAATAACTAGAAGACACTCAATACATGATCTTAAATGGATGAATAAAATGCAAGCATATTATCATTTATCCAAGGGGACCCTATGGATTTTAACTAAGGCAGACATATTTATAGTATAGCATTATGGTGGAGAGGCTAAGAGTATGGGTTCGGGAGTAAGACAGCCTGAGTTTGAAGTCTGATTCTTCCACTAATTGCATCTGTGATCTTGGGGAAATTATTTAACGTCTCTGTCCCTCAGTTGTCTCATCTACCTATCTAATACTACAACCTACCTAACAAGGTCTTTAAGTGACGTGAGACAAGTATAAGTATGTCATAAATGTTAGTTATTCTCAGCTATCATCATCATCATCGTCTCAACAATTTTCTTTGCTTTGACCACAGAAGAATAAGTACAAACACTGTAAAAAATCATTTGATAAGTTTCCTTTCCTGTTTTGGATATCAAAAACAGGCAGCTCTAAATTGATTATTTTAGACGTTTCCTTCAACCTTGATCCAAATAATACACAAATTAGTATCTGTTGTTTTTGAGTCAATGTCTTAGTACCTACTAACAACAGGCCTGGCAGCCCTGCATTAAACTACTATTATAGAATTGGTTACAGCTCACAAGCCTTAAAACGGACTACTTCTTGCCCTATGGTCCCTGCTACCCATGATGCTGACCTTAATCAGAAGCTATATCTGGCTAATGACCACATTAGGCCCTACTCATGGGCTACCCTTGGCAATAGACCAGTGGTCCAGAGTGTCTGCTTAATCTTTCTAAGAGAAGCCCAGAGTAGCTTCTTTCATCCATAATAGGGCCATAAGGGAGGGTGAGGAAGCAAGGATGTTTGAACAAAGGAGGGAAGGACTAAAGCCTCTCCCCAGGCCTAGCCTCTTCTTAAGTCTGCTGTTTTTGACCTATGTCTTACTCTCACCACTCTGCAGAAAATTCTTCCCAGTAGGGGCAACCCTCATGTCCTGCAATGGTTCCCTACAGTCCCAAGAGTCCCAATGGGTCTGACATTCCCCCAGGAAGCCATTTGGAAAACTGACCTTCAGTTATTCACTTCAATATTAGCACCTTGGGAGAAGTAACTCATGACTTTGAGCAAATCTCATTCCCTACCAAGGCCTTGCAAATAATAACAATAATAATAGCAACAACAACAATAATAATAGTATCTAACACTTATTTAGTACTTACTACTTACCAGGCACAATTCTAAGTACAATACATTAATACCTAACTAATGCTCAATGCTAAAATTGTTTAACAAATATTGACTGAGAATCTACTCACTAAAGCACCATTCTGGTGCCATCCTGCCTATTGACAAAAAGCCTCTAATCTGGTGCTGTTCAGTGAGTCACATGTGGCTATTGAGCACTCGAAATGTTACTAGTGCAACTGAGGAACTGAACTTTAAATATTATTTAACTTTAGTTAATAGCACTGTGGCTAATGGCTATCCTATTGGACATCACAGCTCTAGTCCAGGAGTTGGCCAACCTGTTCTATAAAGAACCAGAGAGTAAATATTTTAAGCTTTACAGGCCACATAAGTTTTCTGTAGCATATTTTTCTTTGATATTTCTTACAGTTCTTTTAAAATCTAAAAATCATTTTTACCTCAGAAGCTATACAGGTCACATGCTGGACTTGGGCTTCAGGGGCATAGTTATCTGGCCCTTGTTCTAATCTCTCATGGATGAGAAGAAATATATACAAACACTCTACAGGGGTAAGAACTGTTCTGTCTCTGAAATGTTAAATTCAAAAATCTCATTCACTCACCAAAATCTCCTATTTTTCTTGTCTTCTCACTCAATAACTTCTGTTATGTCTCATAGCCCTGGTTCCCTGACACCCTACATATAAAAATAACAGCAGCTAAAATTTGTTGAGCATTTCCTAGGTACTACATGCTATATTAAGGATTTTACATGTATTATCTCATTTAATCTTCACAACAACCCTAAAACATAAGTACTATTATTATGCTTTTACATATGAGGAAACAGAGACTACGAGAAGTGAGGTCATCTGTCCAAAGATACAAAAATAATAAGCAGTAGATTCAAGGTTTGAACCCAATTCCTTTTCAACCTACATTCTTGACCAGTATGCTATACTGCTTCTATTTAGTAGACCTCTCATGTCTTCACTTCCTTCCCTGAGCAGTTGTTTTTTTAGGAAGTTTAGCCCTGAGCTAACATCTGCCGCCAATCTCCCTCTTTTTGCTGAGGAAGACTGGCCCTGAGCTAACATCCGTACCCATCTTCCTTTACTTTATATGTGGGATGCCTGCCACAGCATGGATTGACAAGTGGTGTGTAGGTCAGCACCTGGGATCTGAACTGGCGAACCCCGGGCTGCCAAAGCAGAACGTGCAAACTTAACCACTGTGCCACCAAGCTGTCCCATTCCCTGAGCAGGTTTGATCAATGGATACATCACTTCTACCATCTCTTGCCAAAATTTTCAATTCCTTGAACCACTGACTTTCTGCTCTACCCAATCCTTAACGGATCCAAGAGTCTGTTCCTCCATATATAAACCACCTCAACCTCAACTGGAGGTAGGTTGCAATTCTCTAGTTACTGTTTTGTCATTACACTGGCTATTTCAAACCTGTTTTACTCGCCTCAAATTTCAGACTCAACCATCTCTTTTTCTCTCATCCCTCTCCTGTCCTCCACCCCACCCCATCTCCCCTCTTGCCTCCTACTTCACAGAAAAAAGGAAGTCCTCAGATAGAAACTTCCTCAACTTACTTCCATCAAACACATGAACTTACCTTTATATACACCCATTCTCCTTCTTTACCCTTCATTACTAATGAAGAAATATCCCTCCTACTAAAACTGACTCCTCTCTCTAGGTTTAGTAGCCTCCCCCACTTCTAGCCTCTCCCTTTATTGCCTGGTCCAGGGGTCTGCAAACAAATGTCCACAAGCCAAATCTGGTTCGACATCTCTTTTTTCTAAGGCCCACAAGCTAAGAATAAGTTTTACATGTTTTAATGGTTGAGAACAATCAAAAGGTGAATAATATTTTGTGATGTGAAAATTATATGAAATTCAAATTTCATTGTCCACAAATAAAATCTTATTTTAACGGAGCCATGATCATTCATTTACATATTGATTATTTTCATAATAAAATGATAGAGTGGAGTAATTGCAACAGAGACTGAATGACCTGCAAAGTTGAGAATATTTACTATCTTGCCCTTTCCTGAAAAATTTTGTCAACCACTGGCCTTGTCCTTCTCTATCTTCAATCTTCAACCTCTCCCTTTCTGATGAATTCTTTCCGCCATTAAGCATGCTCAAGTGTGTCTCATTTGAAAAAGAACATACACATTTTCATGTCCTTCTCTCCTTGCGTTTACAGACTAAATTCTCAAAAAAATATTCTACTGCATTTTCTCATCTTTCATTCATTCCTCAGCCCACAACAATCATTTTTCTCCCTCTTTCGTCACCACCACCTCACTGAAACCACTCTCATCCTGGTTATTGATGACATCCTTATTGATAAATTCAGTGCATACTTCTCAGTCAACGTCTTCCAAATTTGACATTGTCAATCACTCTTTAGTTCTTGAAATACTTGAAACACTCTTGTTCACTGGCTTCTGTGACATTGTGCTATCTTGGCTTTCCTTCTACCCTCTTACTCCCACGTTTCTTCCAAATGTTGACTCTGTCCTAAACCCCTTTCACTTACTATTTATCCTCTCTGGGCAAGCTCATCCATTGCAATGTTTTCCCATACCATGCTGAGGACTACTTAATCTATATCCCTACCTTGATGTCTCTCCAGAACTCCAAGACCTAAATATCAAGCATTCCTTCTTGAATGTCCCACAGGCACCCAAGACTCTGTAGGTTCCATTTTGCATCCATCATCTTCTCAGGTCTCTCCCACAAACCTGATTCTCATTTCACATTTCCTATCTCAGTGAAATGCACCTCACACACACACCTAGATGACAAGGCCAGAGATCAAAGAAGCATTCTTGACTCAACACTTCTTTTTTCCTTTCTTCTCATATTTACACAATCACCAAACCCTTCTGATTCTTCCTCCTAAATAGTTGGACTTGATTTACTTCTCTCCATTCTCTTTGCTACCACTGGTTTAAGATGCCATCATCTCTTGCCTGGATTATTGTCACAATCTCCTAACTGGGCTTCCTGCTTCAAGTATTCAGTCCCCTCTTCCAATACAGTTCCTGCTATTGAGCCAATATAAGTTTTATAAATACAAATCTAATGATGTTTCCCTTATACTTAAAACTCTTTTTTTTTTTTTTTTTTTGGCATAAGACAACAATTTTATTGTGCTTACGATTTTGTGCTTCAGGAATTCAGGCAGAGCACAGAGGGTGCGGCTTGCCTCTGTCCCATGCAGACTGGGGCTTTGGCTGGAGTGGCTCAACCGGCTGCCGACAGCTGGGGTGCTAGACAAGAGCCACATGTCCGTGCTCCCTGGTTGTCAGCTATGTTCCTAGGTTCTTCTCCATTTGCAGCTGCTGGGGCTGGAATGTCCAAGCCAGCTTCTTTTTTATTTATTTATTTATTTATTTATTTATTTATTTTTTATTAATGTTATGATAGATTACAACCATGTGAGATTTCAGTTGTACATTTTTGTTAGTCATGTTGTGGGTACACCACTTCCCCCTCCATACCCTCCCCCCACCCCCCCTTTTCCCTGGTAACCACCGATCAGATCTCCTTCTCAATATACTAATTTCCACCTATGAGTGGAGTCATATAGAGTTCGTCTTTCTCTGACTGACTTATTTCGCTTAACATAATGCCCTCGAGGTCCATCCACGTTGTTGTGAATGGGCCAATTTCGTCTTTTTTTTTGGCTGAGTAGTATTCCATTGTGTATATATACCACATCTTCTTTATCCAATCATCAGTTTCTGGGCATGTAGGCTGGTTCCACGTCTTGGCTATTGTAAATAATGCTGCGATGAACATAGGGGTGCAACGGACTCTTGAGATATCTGATATCAGGTTCTTAGGATAGATACCCAGTAATGGGATGGCTGGGTCATAGGGTATTTCTATTTTTAACTTTTTGAGAAATCTCCATACTGTTTTCCATAGTGGCTGTACCAGTTTGCATTCCCACCAACAGTGTATGAGGGTTCCTCTTTCTCCACAACCTCTCCAACATTTGTCGTTCTTGGTTTTGGATGTTTTTGCCAATCTAACCGGGGTAAGGTGATATCTTAGTGTAGTTTTGATTTGCATTTCCCTGATGATTAGCGATGATGAACATCTTTTCATGTGTCTATTGGCCATATTCATGTCTTCTTTTGAGAAATGTCTGTTCATGTCCTCTGCCCATTTTTTGATCGGGTTGTTTGTTTTTTTGTTGTTAAGCAGTGTGAGTTCTTTGTATATTATGGAGATTAACCCTTTGTCGGATAAGTGGCTTGTAAATATTTTTTCCCAATTAGTGAGCTGTTTTTTTGTTTCAATTCTGTTTTCCCTTGCCTTGAAGAAGCTCTTTAGTCTGATGAAGTCCCATTTGTTTATTCTTTCTATTGTTTCCCTCAACTGAGGAGTTACAGTGTCCGAAAAGATTCTTTTGAAACTGATGTCAAAGAGTGTACTGCCTATATTCTCTTCCAAAAGACTTATTGTCTCAGGCCTAATCTTTAGGTCTTTGATCCATTTTGAGTTTATTTTGGTGTGTGGTGAAAAAGAATGGTCAATTTTCAATCTTTTGCATGTGGCTGTCCAGTTTTCCCAGCACCATTTGTTGAAGAGACTTTCTTTTCTCCATTGTAGGCCCTCTGCTCCTTTGTCGAAGATTAGCTGTCCATAGATGTGTGGTTTTATCTCTGGGCTTTCAATTCTGTTCCATTGATCTGTGGACCTGTTTTTGTACCAGTACCATGCTGTTTTGATCACTGTAGCTTTGTAGTATGTTTTGAAATCGGGGATTGTGATTCCGCCGGCTTTGTTTTTCTTGCTCA
>NC_060276.1:73227268-73365868 GCF_021613505.1 Equus quagga
TAACATAATGCCCTCGAGGTCCATCCACATTGTTGTGAATGGGCCAATTTCGTCTTTTTTTATGGCTGAGTAGTATTCCATTGTGTATATATACCACATCTTCTTTATCCAATCATCAGTTTCTGGGCATGTAGGCTGGTTCCACGTCTTGGCTATTGTAAATAATGCTGCGATGAACATAGGGGTGCAACGGACTCTTGAGATATCTGATATCAGGTTCTTAGGATAGATACCCAGTAATGGGATGGCTGGGTCATAGGGTATTTCTATTTTTAACTTTTTGAGAAATCTCCATACTGTTTTCCATAGTGGCTGTACCAGTTTGCATTCCCACCAACAGTGTATGAGGGTTCCTCTTTCTCCACAACCTCTCCAACATTTGTCGTTCTTGGTTTTGGATGTTTTTGCCAATCTAACGGGGGTAAGGTGATATCTTAGTGTAGTTTTGATTTGCATTTCCCTGATGATTAGCGATGATGAACATCTTTTCATGTGTCTATTGGCCATATTCATGTCTTCTTTTGAGAAATGTCTGTTCATGTCCTCTGCCCATTTTTTGATCGGGTTGTTTGTTTTTTTGTTGTTAAGCAGTGTGAGTTCTTTGTATATTATGGAGATTAACCCTTTGTCGGATAAGTGGCTTGTAAATATTTTTTCCCAATTAGTGAGCTGTTTTTTTGTTTCAATCCTGTTTTCCCTTGCCTTGAAGAAGCTCTTTAGTCTGATGAAGTCCCATTTGTTTATTCTTTCTATTGTTTCCCTCAACTGAGGAGTTACAGTGTCTGAAAAGATTCTTTTGAAACTGATGTCAAAGAGTGTACTGCCTATATTCTCTTCCAAAAGACTTATTGTCTCAGGCCTAATCTTTAGGTCTTTGATCCATTTTGAGTTTATTTTGGTGTGTGGTGAAAAAGAATGGTCGATTTTCAATCTTTTGCATGTGGCTGTCCAGTTTTCCCAGCACCATTTGTTGAAGAGACTTTCTTTTCTCCATTGTAGGCCCTCTGCTCCTTTGTCGAAGATTAGCTGTCCATAGATGTGTGGTTTTATCTCTGGGCTTTCAATTCTGTTCCATTGATCTGTGGACCTGTTTTTGTACCAGTACCATGCTGTTTTGATCACTGTAGCTTTGTAGTATGTTTTGAAATCGGGGATTGTGATTCCGCCGGCTTTGTTTTTCTTGCTCAGGATTGCTTTAGCAATTCGCGGTCTTTTGTTCCCCCATATGAATTTTAGGATTGTTTGTTCAATTTCTGTGAAGAATGTTCTGGGGATTCTGATTGGGATAGCATTGAATCTGTATATTGCTTTAGGTAGTATGGACATTTTAACTATGTTTATTCTTCCAATCCATGTGCAAGGAATGTTTTTCCATCTCTTTATGTCATCACCTATTTCTTTCAAGAAAGTCTTGTAGTTTTCATTGTATAGATCCTTCACTTCCTTGGTTAAGTTTATCCCAAGGTATTTTATTCTTTTCGTTGCGATTGTGAATGGGATAGAGTTCTTGAGTTCTTTTTCTGTTAGTTTATTGTTAGTGTATAGAAATGCTACTGATTTATGCACGTTAATTTTATACCCTGCTACTTTGCTGTAGTTGTTGATTATTTCTAATAGTTTTTCTGTGGATTCTTTGGGGTTTTCTATGTATAGGATCATGTCGTGTGCAAACAACGAGAGTTTTACTTCTTCGTTACCTATTTGGATTCCTTTTATTTCTTTTTCCTGCCGAATTGCTCTGGCCAGCACCTCCAGTACTATGTTGAATAGGAGTGGTGAAAGTGGGCACCCTTGTCTTGTTCCTGTCCTCAGAGGGATGGCTTTCAGCTTTTGTCCATTGAGTATGATGTTGGCTGTGGGTCTATCATATATGGCCTTTATTATGTTGAGGTACTTTCCTTCTATACCCATTTTACTGAGGGTTTTTATCATAAATGGGTGTTGGATCTTGTCGAATGCTTTCTCTGCATCTATTGAGATGATCATGTGGTTTTTGTTTTTCATTTTGTTGATGTAGTGTATCACGTTGATTGACTTGCGGATGTTGAACCATCCCTGTGTCCCTGGTATAAATCCCACTTGATCATGGTGTATAATCTTTTTGATGTATTGCTGTAATCGGTTTGCCAAAATTTTGTTGAGGATTTTTGCATCTATGTTCATCAGTGATATCGGCCTGTAGTTCTCCTTCTTTGTGCTGTCCTTGTCAGGTTTGGGGATCAGAGTGATGTTGGCTTCATAGAATGTGTTAGGGAGTTCTCCATCTTTCTCAATTTTCTGAAACAGTTTGAGGAGAATAGGTATTAAGTCTTCTTTGAATGTTTGGTAGAATTCTCCAGAGAAGCCGTCTGGTCCTGGACTCTTGTTTTTGGGGAGGTTTTTGATTACCGTTTCTATTTCCTTACTTGTGATTGGTCTATTCAGATTCTCCATTTCTTCCTGATTCAGTTTGGGGAGATTGTAGGAGTCTAGGAATTCGTCCATTTCTTCCAGGTTGTTCAATTTGTTGGCATATAGTTTTTCATAGTATTCTCTTATGATCTCTTGTATTTCATTGGTATCTGTTGTGATTTCTCCTCTGTCATTCCTGATTTTATTAATTTGTGATTTCTCTCTTCTTTTCTTGGTGAGTCTGGCTAGGGGTTTGTCAATTTTGTTAATTCTTTCGAAGAACCAACTCTTTGTTTCATTGATCCTTTCTATTGTCTTTTTTGTTTCAATATCGTTTATTTCTGCTCTTATTTTTATTATTTCCCTCCTTCTACTGACTCTGGGCTTTGTTTGTTCTTCTTTTTCTAGTTCTGTTAGGTGTCGTTTGAGGTTGCTTACGTGAGCTTTTTCTTGTTTAGTGAGGTGAGCCTGTATTGCGATGAATTTCCCTCTTAGGACTGCTTTTGCTGCATCCCAAATGATTTGGTATGTTGTGTTCTCATTTTCATTTGTCTCCAGATAATATTTGATTTCTTCTTTAATTTCTTCAATGATCCATTGTTTGTTGAGAAGCGTGTTGTTTAGTCTCCACATTTTTGCACCTTTCTCTGCTTTTTTCTTGTAGTTGATTTCTAGTTTAATAGCGTTATGATCAGAAAAGATGCTTGATATTATTTCAACTCTCTTGTATTTATTGATGTTTGCTTTGGTTCCCAAAATATGGTCAATCCTTGAGAATGTTCCATGTGCACTTGAGAAGAATGTGTAACCTGCTGTTTTTGGATGAAGTGTTCTATATATATCTATTAAGTCCATCTGGTCTAATTTTTCATTTAATTCTATTATTTCCTTGTTGATTTTCTGTCTGGATGTTCTGTCCATTGGTGTTAATGGTGTGTTGAGGTCCCCTACTATTATTGTATTGTTGTTGATGTCTTCTTTTAGTTCTATTAAGAGTTGCTTTACAAATTTTGGTGCTCCTGTGTTGGGTGCGTATATATTTATAAGTGTTATGTCTTCTTGGTGGAGAGTCCCTTTTATCATTATATACTGTCCCTCTTTATCTTTCTTTATCTGTTTTGCTTTGAAATCTACCTTGTCTGATATTAGTATAGCGACACCTGCTTTCTTTTGTTCATTATTAGCTTGGAGTATTGTTCTCCATCCCTTGACTCTGAGTCTGTGTTTGTCTTTGGGGCTGAGGTGTGTTTCCTGGAGGCAGCATATTGTTGGATCTTGTTCTTTGATCCATCCTGCCACTCTGTGTCTTTTGATTGGGGAGTTCAATCCATTTACATTTAGAGTGATTATTGAGACGTGGGGGCCTACCACTCCCATTTTGTGTCTTGTTTTCCGGTTTTCTTCATTTTCCTTTGTTTCTTGTCCCATGGTTTAATCTGTTCTGATGTAGAGCTGCTACTCTCTGTTGTTGTCCTTCTACTTATCTCCTCTGCTCTTGGTTTTGTAGCCCCTTTCCTTTTTTGGATTTTTCAGGAATGAGGGTTTTCCTGAGGATTTCCTGAAGAGGAGGTTTTGTGGCAATGAACTCCCTTAATTTTTGTTTATCTGGGAAAGTTTTTATTTCTCCATCGTATTTGAAGGATATTTTCGCTGGGTAGAGAATTCTCGGCTGTAGATTTTTGTCCTTCAGATTTTTGAATATATCATTCCACTCTCTTCTAGCCTGTAAAGTTTCTGCTGAGAAATCTGCTGATAGCCTGATGGGGGTTCCTTTGTAGGTTAGTTTCTTTTGCCTGGCTGTCCTTAACTCTAAGTTTTTAACATAGCCTTACCAGGGCCAACAGAATCCAGTTGCTGGTTACCCATTAAGCTTCATCAAAACCTAAATTCTTTCATTGCTCAAAAATATTTTTCTCTCATACTAAAATATTTATGAATGTCTGAAATTTACTTAACAATAATCCACTGGGGGAGGAGGAAAGTAGATAAAACTAGAGTGGCCATGAGTTGATAATTGTTGAAGCTGGGTGAAAGGTACATGGAGGTTTTTGATACTAGTCTTTCAAGTTTGCATATGTTTGAAATACTCATAATAAAAAAGATTTTTAGTTAAAAAATACAAGAAATTTGGGGAAATTAAATAATGAATATCTGATGATAAAGAATCATTGTCAATTTTTATGTATGACATTGCTATTTTGGTTATATTAAAAGAAAAAGAGTTCTTATCTTTCACACATACCTATCTAAGTAGGTCTGTATACTTATCTACGTAGGGATGAAATGATATAATTTGTGGATTAAACAATATACTATCTGGATATTCAAAATAGTCCAGAGGAAGGGGGGATATAGGGAAAGTTATAAATGAATCAGGAGTGGCCATAATTTGGTAATTGTTAAAGCTGGATGATAAAAGAAACAGGAATATTAGTTATAAAATTCTGTGTATGTTGAGAATTTTCAAAATGAAAAAAAAAATTAAAGGTCTATGCTCTCTTTTATCTCCAGACCTTTGCATATGCTGGTCCCACTGTCTGGAATTCTCTTCTCTTTCTTCTTTGCAAGGTTTAGTTCAGAAACCATTTCTTCCAGGGAGGATTCCCTAGCCTCTGAAGTCCAAGTTAGGGCCATCTGTGCTTCCAAAGCACCCTTTGCTTATCTAATTATAGCAATGCACTTATTAAACTGTATTGCAATTGTTCATTTACTTATTTACAGCCCACCTATATTGTTTGAGTTTTGCAATGTAGGAATCAAGTTTACTTGGTTCAGCATTTCAATTCCAGGAAGAAGCCCAGTGCTTGGAATGCAGTAGGAATTCAATAATTACTTGTTCAATGAACAACTCTCGACCATCAGGAAAAAATAATATCTATCTATATCTATCTATTTATTTATTCATTTGTTCATTTATTCATCTAACAAACATTTACCAGGTACTATTCCAGTCACTAGGAATACAAAAGTCAATGAAATGGACAAAAGTCTTTGTTGTCATGGCACTTACCTTCCCATTCTTGTGGAATAAGAGAGCAATAAGTAAAATTAATTTAAAAATATAACAAATAGTGAAAATGGTATAAATGAAAAAAAAGTCAGAGAAAAGGGTAGGGAGTTCTTGGGTAGTGAGCTATAATTTTAAATAAGGTGGTCAAGGAAGGTCTCACTGAAAATATGACATCTAAATCAAAACATTAAGTATATGAAGGAGAAAGTCATGTAGATATCTGGATAAGTGTGTTCTAGGGAGAAGAAATTAATGCAAATTCTCTTATGCTACAGAATGTCTAATGTGTTCAAGATATATCAAGGATGCCTATGTGGCTGGACAGAGTGAGCAAGGGTAAAAGAAGATGAACTCAGAGATGGAGGAGGATGGAGTAAGGTGTAGACCACGTTGTAAAAAGGAAGATATTGGAAGATTTTGAGCAGAGAAGCATCGTGACATGCCACAAGCTTTAATAAGATCACTGTGACCCCTGTGTGGAGAATGTATGAAGAAAAGACTATAGGGAACAACAACAGAAGCAGAAAGGCAAATGGGAGGGCTACTGTAAGTGATGATGACACCTTGTACCAGGCTTGTAACTGTGATGGATGTGAACTTGATATATTTTAAAAGTAAAGCCATCAAGATTTCCTGAAATATTGGAGTGTGATGAATATAGGTATGAGAAAGATGAGTCCAGAATAGTCTGAGTGACTGGGAGGATGGAACTCTCATTTCTTAAGATGGAGAAGACTGTTGAGAGGAGCAGGTTGGGGAAAAATTGGGAGCTCTGTTTTGGGTGTTCTAAACCTGATATGCTTGTTGGATATCCAAGTGGATGCAGGTAGATATATGAGTCTGGAGTTTAGAGAAGATGTCTAGAAATGTAAATTTGGATCACCATAATGAGCTTGGATAAAAAGGAGAAAAGTCCAAAGGCTGAGAAGAGGAAGAACCAACAGATAAAACTGAAAATGAGTCACCTGTGATATAGGAAATGTTATGCAGAAGCAGTCTAAATATTTCCACATGTATCAGTTCCTTTAATCCTCACAACCTCCCTGTAAGGTTGGTGACATTGGTCCCATTTTACACATGAAAACACTGAGGTGCAGAGAAGAGGAGTACATTATACAATATTACATTGCTAATGAGTTCCAGAACAAGGATCTAGACCCAGATGACCTGATCCTAGATCCCATATCCCTCCACTGTGTTATACTGCCTCCATATAACAATGAGTGGAATACCTACAGGCACAAGGAATGACGTGCACAACAAGGGCAGGAAAAGTACAGAATATACCCTAAAAGGAGTGTGTATGTGTGTGTGTGTGTGTGTGTGTGTGTGTGTACATGCTTCCTTTTGGCTGGATCGCAGATCATGTGAAGGGTGTAGTTGGTGTTATGCCAGGAAAGGAAATTTTTGAGCATTGTGAAGAGGGCATTGAATGCCATACTAAGGGATATGAACTTTATGCCATAGACAGTGGAAGAGCGAAAGTAATTTTGAGAAGAAAGCGTAGAAGTAGAAAGACGAGTGGGAAGCAATCCCAGAATCACAGAACATGGAAAAGAATGAGTGGAAAGGAAAGAACGGATTAGGAAGCACTGGTCAATCAACAAATATTTATTGATCACCTATTGTGTACCTAGTCCTATGCTGTAAAGAGATGCCAAAAAATATATATTATATGAAATAGTTTTGGACTTTAACAAGTTTATAGAGAGTGAAGACATAACCCTGAAAAATAATTAGCAAATGAAGCAGGATTATGTATAAGACGACTTATTTATTAATATAAGAAAAATCTAAATTGTTGGCAAAGACAAATAATCAGACACTATATAATGAAAATACTAACTTTCTGGTAAAGCCTCCCTTAGAGAAGTCTGAGACTGATGAAAGCTGGAAGTGAAGAAGGCCTGCAAAATCTTCCTTAACTTAGTCTCCAATGATGGGTGGGTATAGAAGAAGAAAAATAGAATGAGGAGAGGACAGAGAGAGGTTAAAGAGAAATGGAACTCCCAGGCAAGGGATCATGAAAAGTCATAAGACCTTTAAGCCCAGCCAGTCCTATTATCAGAGATCACTAAATCATTGACACCATAAAGAAGAAGTGTTTCCTTATGTATAATTTTGAGCTCATTTGAAAAGTGTTTGATAAACAAGTAAGACAATTCAACTGAACAAATATCGGTCAAGGAAGAATGAAAAATAAAGATTAAATAATAAAAAGTACTTCATAAAAAAGTACAAAAAGGGGAAAATATATCTCAGCCTCAGTATAAATCAATTTTCAAATTTTAACTAAGACTCTCAGTATTTAGTAACTAAAATTTCAGTCAAAAGGGATCACCATTTTTTAAAATGAAGTATGCTACCAGTCCTGAAGAAGCGCACAATTTAGTTTAGTCAAAAAAAAACAAGCACTGGGCCTCAATTATTTCCTCTTAAAACTGAGGGTATTGAGCCTTAGGGTCCTTACTGAAGTTCCTCTCTCATTGATCTTCTTTTTCCCAATCTTATCACTAGGAGGAGAAGAAGACATATCGCCTAACATCCCACTCCCAGGAGTCTCCCTTCTCACCAAAAATGTACACCAAGAATACTCCCCATGTCTCCAGGGCAAAGGTCAGAACAATGCCCAGCAATGCCTTATAATGTCATTATGTGCAATATCAAACTACATTCAATATCTAGCTAATGCAATGTCAAGCTAGTACAATGTTATATGCTTTGCATGCCAGGTCATGGCCCATGCCATGCAATGCAATGCTTTTCATTACTATGCCTACAAATTTCTAACTACTGCTAGGGATGACGAGAAGGTTCTCAAAAGCTTCAGTAGTCCCTGATACTTATTTCTGTCCAAGAGTCAGGAAGCAACAGAAAAACACCCCCAAAATGCTTTCCCAGTACATATCTTTCCTCATGGATATTTTTCCCTGTCCCTTTAATGGTTTTTCTTTACCCAAAGTTCTCTGACAGTCACATGCCAGTAGGACTTCACAGTAATGACAGCTTTATCAGCCAATGAGCAATCAGGCCTGGCCACCAAGTAGTGAAGGGCATTACTGTCTTTTAGTCACTGAAAGCTGCTGCTCTTGGCCTTGGTGCATCTTGTCCTCTCAGATATCATCTTAGCTCAGGCCTTGCTGTTGCCACTTCCTTTGCCTTCCTTGTGGAGGGAGCCTGGGATGCAACTGTTTCTGGATTTCTCACCAAGCTGTGGACATTGGTGAATGATAGGTCTCGGACAATATGATCAGCTGGAGTAAGGTAAAAGCCTACATAGGAAGAAGATTGGGTGTGAGAGGGGAGACAGGGGCTCAGGAAATGCCCTTCCATTGATATGGGAAGGTTCTGAGAGGAGTCAATGAGGGAGGGCAGAGAAACTTTTCCCAGGCCAACACCCCTTCAGTGTACAAACTCAAAGTTCCTTTTCAAAATGAAAGTCTCACTTTATGAATTTCCAAATGGTTACTGCCAAAAGGTAGCCTAGTTTTCCGCTTTTATTCTCCTCAGAACCCAGAAGCACACGGCACATGAGTAAAGGTTCCCTCACCCAAGATAAGAATTCATTACTGTGAAAGAGTCTTGACACTCACATGAGCAACATGCCTACATTTTTACCAGAGCACAACTTACTTTTTTTAAACTAGGAATTAAAAAATAATAATGGAAACTTTCCTGCCATGGTACCTAAATTGAATGTCTTGCATCCATGCTTTTAACAAGGCTGACTTTTCACACAGTTTCTGAGAGAATTTTCTTGTAATGGGCTTCATGACTCACACTAGGCTTTTTCCAGCCCAGAATGGGGCCTGGGATCACAGAGGTTTGCACTTTGATCAGTTGGGCAGTCTTATGCTCCTTCAGACAGTATGCTATTATTTTGAAATTCAAGTAGCCTCTAATCTCCCCAATGGAGCCCCATGGAATCCTTTAGGATCTGGTCAAGGCAGGTTGTGGCTGATTTTCTAGCTTGGTAATACTCACTTTGGCTAAATACCCGTGTAAACTGAGGCAAAAGTTTTTCTTTAACTTTTTCCTTTAAAAAATTCAAAAATACACAAATATAGTGGTACAATGAACCCTCAAGTATTCACAGGCAACTTCAGTAATGATGAACTCATGGCCTTTCTTGTTTTATAGGCACCTCCTACTCTCCTTCTAATTCTTTGGAAGGAAAATCTGGATGTCATATCATTTAGTTTATAACTGTTTCTATGTATAGCTAAAAGATAAATACTGAGGTAAAATATGCAACACTTAAATAGATGAGTGAGCTCAGAATATGTGGAGAAAATGAGTTCATATAAGTCTCCTTTGTGACTTACTATGGGATTTTTAAGACTATGCCTCTGCTCAGATGGCTTGAACCGAAGCGTTTGTGAAGGAATGTATATGTTAGTGCTTTGAAAGGGATAAAGCTCTATGAAGATATGTGGTATCCTTTAATGTGAATTATAAAGTGAGCAATGACTTGACTGGAGTTTCACAAGAGGCTTGCAGCACAGTTGAAGAGACACATGTGCATAAGCCTTCTTCATGGCTTAACTAATAGTTTTTGAAAAATATTTGTTTACACAACACAAAACTATTAACCATTAAATTTCATTCTTTCCTGATCCATTTCCATTGCCTTTTTTAAATTGATTGTTACAATTCTTAAAGCTCAGGAACATATTTTTTTAATATCATGTTCATAGTCTATGGTAAAAAAAATATCAAAACAATGGATACTTGTGTTGGGAGTGGGGCAGGTCTGACTAGGAAGGGGAATGAAGAAACTTTCTTGGGAATGCTAATATTCCATATATTAATGGAGTTTGGGTTACAGTTGTATACATTTGTTAAAATTCATTGAATAGTACATTTAAGATCTGCCTCATTTCACTAAATGCAATTTTTACTTATTTTTTTTAAACCCTAAAAACATCAAATTCTTGTTAATAATATGCATTCTGAAGCATTTGAGAGTGGAGCATGCTGATGTCTACATCTTTGAAATACATCCAAAAAGTAAGATGTATTGATGAATATATAGATATGATATAAAGCAAGTAAAGTGAAAAGTTAATTGTAGAATCTAGGTGGTAGAGATGGGTGTTCAACTTTTCTGTATGCTCAAAACTTTTTATAATAAAAATTTGAGGAAAACATATTGTTGACTTAAAGCATTGAAGTCTAAGAAAGCCTCTTTAGAATCTGAACTTCTTAAAGCCTTTTACAACAAGATTTACTGAAATCTTATGTTGCATTTACCCATGATAGACATAAGTTACTCTTAGCATGATTTTTGCTTCATATGATATGTAACATATACATGTTGAGGCAATCATGCTTTATAGACAGTGGTGTGCTAGAGTGGGATTGCTCTGCTCAGAAAGGCTCATGAAAGCCATATTTGCTCATCTTTCAACTCTGGATTCAGTGTCATCATGTTCACAAAGTGAAATCTGACATGGTGGGCATAATTTACATCTTGGCAATCATCAAACGCGGCAAATCACTGCCTCTCTTACCCTTAGCTTGGTGCTAAATATTTACCAGCACCCCTCTCTTTCTAAGGCATTTTTTAACAAAACTGAGATGGCTTCTCTGCAGAATCTCAAGTTTAAGAGCTATTTAAGAAGAAAAAAAGTATTATGGTTCTATATGGCCAGTTCAAAATCAAACCAATGGTTTTCATGGCACTATAAAACCTCACTCTGCCGGTCCCTAAAGACATTGTAATAAAATTAAAAAACACCAAATCAGAAGTCAGGAAATATGGATCAATCTCTTTTCTGCCAATAATTAGTCCTGGTATCTGTAGTAAATCATTTCATTCAACATATATTTCTTGAGTGCCAGTTATATGTCAGGCAGTGATCTAGGCCCTGGAGACATAAACAACAGACTTTCCCTCTAGATACTGAATGCCTAATATGGGGAACCAACGGGAAAATACTCACAATACAATCAATTACCCCAAAGACATTGTAAATAAGAGAATTATGTTGATATAGCACAGAAGCCCTGTTGTTTCCTATGCAGTTTTCGCTTGCTTGTTAAAATTTTAAAGCAATCAAGGAGAAGATTTCTCATGATTAAAGAGAAAACCTTAGCAATATATGATGAACTTAAGAAAAGCCCAGAATAACTAAAAAGTTCTTTCCTTTAGCAAAACACCTGTGTGATATAGTAAGACAACTGCTTTAACTGAGATACACCCAAATTTTTAGGAGAGCAAAGAAGAGGGATTAGAGTTCCAGCTCTGATATTTATTAACTGTGCATAGCCTGGGCTAAGTTCCTTACCTGTCCAAGCCTCAGTTTGATTATCTGTAAAATTAGAATGATAGTACTCACCTCATAGAGGTGTTGTGAGGATTAAATGTCATAAGGTTCATAAAGTACGTAGCATAGTTCCTAGCACAGTTTTAACAATTACAATGATCATGACATTAATAACCCTACTTACGTTACAATACTGTTGTTACAGTCTGAAAGATTTGTAAATGGTAAGACTCAATATAAATGGAGAGAATAGTATTACTTTGACTGTCAAGTTCTACAGTAATACATATCATATCAATCTGTTTGCTTGCTTGCTGCAGAATGAAAGAAATGTCATTCTATGAGTGATGTTCCAAGCTTCAAAGTATTATTAGAGTTTAAACTTTGAAAATTTCTAACAATAGGGGAAAGTTTTTCATTCAGAATGTTGTATAGATTGATAGTTCAACATTAATAATGAATGTCATGCTAGACTTCTAATACTGAGATTCAGTGTTATAAACATTTACACGATATTGTGAGTACATCAGTCTCTCTATATGGGCAAGCAACAAAAAACTTATTTCTCCCACACCACTACAGCTCTCATTACATATGTCCTTTTGGAATATTTGCCAATATGGCTTCCTTACATTTGTAAATTGTGTCTTTTAATAGCACTGGCAATGTATTCCTAGTAATTGTAAGGCATTTATAAGATAGGGCACATGGGAAATAAATTTTTAAATATACTTTTTATTTTGGAATAGTTTTAGATTTACAGAAAAGTTCCAAATACAATACAGAAAGTTTTGGTGTGCTCTTGACCCAGTTTTTCCTATTGTTAACATTTTATAGAACTGTAGTACATTTATCAAAACTAAGAAAACAATGTTTATATATTACTATTAAGTGCTGAACTCCAGACCTTATTTATGTTTCACCAGTTTTTCCACTAGCGTCGCTTTGCTATTCTAGAATCCAATCCACTTTGCATTTAGTCATCATGTCTTCTTAGTCTCCTTTGGCCTGTGACAATTTCTTAGTCTTTTCTATTTTCTTTTTAATGATATTGCCAGTTTTGAAGATGCTCCTCAATGTTCTAATTTGAGTTTGTCAAATGTTTGCTTCATGATTAGGCTGGAGTTACAGAGTTTGGAGAAGAATACCACAAAGATGAAGTGTTTACCTCATCACATCATATCAGGGGATATACGCCATGAACGTGATTTACCACTAGTGATGTCAGCTCCATCACTGAGCAGAGGTAGTGTCTTTCAGGTTTATCTTCTGTAAAGTTACTTTTCATCTTTTCATCCTCTATTCTTTGGAAATAAGTCACTAATTCCAGGCCACATCGAAAGGGAGTTGAGGAGGTGGATTAGGGTATACCTTCTGGATAGGAGTAGGATCTACATCAATCATTTCGAATTCTTCTGTAAGATGTGTCTCTTCTATTTCTTTTTTATTCAATCATTTATTTATATCAATATGTATTCATGAATATTGAGATGTCAGTTTTAAACTTGGAATTACACAAGGAAGGTTAAGAATAACTAAAAATGTGTGTGAGATTCATCTTTGTTATTTAACCTTACTAACTTTAGGATGACATAAATAAATATACATGTTTTATTTATATAAGTTATTGAAAGCACACCGAGTATAACTAAAAATCCTTCAATCCCATTGGTTCTACCATCTTTTCACTGTCCCTCTTCTCTCTTAAGTATTCACTTCACCCTTCCCACCTAAACTCTAGGATTAACAACAATCTTTTCATTACAGAGACTCTCAAATCCTTTGCCCCACTTGTTTCTTTCATTTTTTTCATATTCACTGTGCGATCCTAACCTTAGTCAGTTCCAGCTCTTTATCTACTCCATGCCTCCCTGAACAGCTGAATGTGGCTGAATAAAATATACAACCATGATGGTTCGTTTCACTTCAAAATTATGATGATTAACATCATCAGGTGGGCTACTAAAGCTACCTGGTAATCATACTACATTTTTCCCTATTTCATTCACTAATTTTCATGAACTATGTATTCATGCCTTCTCTTTCTCCAATCTTCACCACTGGCACCACATTGAGCCCATAGTCTCATCTAATTACTTTGCTTGCTATTTTACTGAGAAAAGAAATGCACAAAGAGAATTTTTGTGATATCCCATGTAACATCTACCCACTCATCTTCAGTACCCATTTACTATGCTTTACCTCCTATTACTATTGATGACCTGTTATACTACTAGATAAGCACAACTCCTCCACATGTATGCTCAATCTCACTATTTCTTTCCTTATTGAGGACATATTTCCAGAATATGTCTTTCTCTCCTATATCATCAATTTTTTCTTCTCTATTAAACCTTCCCCCATCAACATACAAACACGCTATTTCTTATCTTAATCTTTTTCTCTCGACTACACTGTCCTGTATATTTGTCAACTGATTTCCCTTCTCTTTACAAAAGAAAAAGTCCTCAGAAAACTCCTGATCTTTCCCCCAAAACTTGCTTATCCAACAATCTTCTCCAATTTAGTTAATATCATCTCCATCTTTCCAATATGTTAGATCAATACTTTGGAGTTACCCTTTCACTCTTTCACAATTCATCCATTCTCTCAGGAAATTCCGTTGGCTATACTTTCAAAATATATGAACAAAGCTAAAATCATTTCTCATGTGAATTATCACAATAACCTCTTAACTACTCTCTGTGCCTCTGTTCATATTCTACCACAGTCTAGTAGATCTAGTATCCAGAGTGATTCTGTTAAAATATTAGTCAGTTCCTGTCACTCTTTTGCCCCAAACCTCCAGGGCTTTCCATCTCAATAAAAGTAAAAGCTAAAATACTTAAAATCCATGGCCTAAGGACTGGCCAAGCAGCATAGTGGTTAAGTTTGCACGTTCCGATTTTGCAGCCCAGGGTTCACCAGTTCAGATCTCGGGTGTGGACCTATGCACCATTTGTCAAGCCATGCTGTGGCAGGCATCCCACATATAAAGTAGCTCGATGTTAGCTCAGGGCCAGTCTTCCTCAGCAAAAAGAGGAGGGTTGGCAGCAGATGTTAGCTCTGGCTAATCTTCCTAAATAAATAAATAAATAAATAAAATAAGTCCATGGCCTACAAGGTTTTATGTAATCTTCCCCAACAATTTCCTCTCTAAAATCACCTCTTTCCATTGTCTCCTTAACATCTATCACATCAGCTACATTGACCATCTCAATATTTCTTAAACATGTCAGGCACCTTTCTGCCTAATCACCTTTGTGCTTGCAGTTCTCTTTGCCAGTTCTTTCCCCAGTTAATCCACATGTCTCTTGTGGAGATTGCTTTATAGTTGGGAAGGTGGAGAGAGGAAAATAAGTAAGTAAAATATATACTATGTCAGATGTGAAGTGCTATTACCTCTTTAAATATTGCCTCTTCTCTACTCTATTATCTCCTCCTGGAATTATAATTGTAAATATTAGGCCCTTCCTCTGTTTTCATCAGTCTCAATCTATCTCTTCTATTTTCCATCACTATCTTTCTGCACTGCATTCTGGATAATTTCTTCAGATCTATTTTAAGTTCACTTATTCTTTTTTCAGCTATGTCTTATCTTGTGTCTAATACATTCATTTAGTTATTAATTTCAAATTGTTTCCAATTCTAAATGTTCTAATTCAGTTCTTTTTCAAAAATGCATGGGTTTATTTTATTAATAGAGTTTTATTTCTAGTTCATATTTTTGAACTTTTGTTTAATGTCTTTAAACATTTTAACACAATCATTTTATATGCCTTGATAATTCTAATATTTGAAGCCTTTGTCTTTCTGCTTCTTCTGTTTCTTCATAAGTTTTGTGATTTTTTAAATTATTATGAGGTGCTCATTTTACTGGAAACTCTTTGAGGAAACATTTAAGTTGTGTTTTGTCAAAGGAGAGCATTCTATATGCAGCAAAAGCCAAATAAGGAGAGTGGACTAAGAATGTTTTATGTTTCTAAGAGATAACTCCAATTATTTGTAGAGAAAGGTGAGGGACAAACAAGAATGGAAGCAAATAACATTAATTAGTAGACTGTTGCCATAGTCTAGGCAAAATATGAGAGTGGCTTAGATTACGGTGATAGCATGTTACCAGTTCCTTGTGAATTCTTCCTTCTTCCAGAATTATTTTACACACACACACACACACACACACACACAGGGAATTGGAGATGATTTTTGAGATGGTAGAAACTAGTGTATGTAGGTTTGCTGAGATCCAGGGGAAAGAGATAGAGATGGAAACAGAAAGAGACATGCTGGAAGGAAGAAAATAAGTACATTGTAAAAGGGAAGTTATTGAGAAGGAAAAGGATGAAGTCCTGATAATAAGTGGAAAGTCTGACCTTAAAAAGGAGCAGAAGTAATCATCTCTTACAGGCAGAGGGAAGAGGAAGTGTGAGTACAGCTGCATGTAGTTTGGCAAATTAGATGGTGGAAAGAGAAAAGAATTCCCATCTAACAGTTTCCGTTCTTGAAATCCTGTCGTGTAAAAGCTGGCTATAAAGCCAAATGATACGGTTATGTATTTCACTAAAGGGAACTCAATGGGAATTTGTCAAGGTTACAAATGTCAGATTCATGAATTGGATAGGCCTCAGTATAACCATTATATACAGGATTTTAAACCAACACACTTCTTCACTTCCTGATTATAATGTTACTAATAGCTAACATTTATTGGGAATTAACTTTGTACAGGCACTGGTCTAAGCACTTTATATATATTATTTATTCCTCACAAATGTGAAACTATTAACTTTGTTTTAAAAATGAGAAAAGCTACTTAACTTATAAGTAACTTGCTGAAGGTCACAATGACTAGTAAATAATGGAGCTACGTACAAACCCAGATAGTCTGGCTCAGAGTAGATGATTTTTAACCACTGTTCCATCAACAAATTGCAAGTTAGGTTGCCTGGATGTTATATTTTAAACCCACTACATCTGCAAAAATGAATTTTACATTATTTATTTATTTGGTGAGGACGATTCACCTGACCTAACGTCTGTTGCCGATCTTCTTCTTTTTATGGCTTAAGGAAGATTAGCCCTGAGCTAACTTCTCTGCCAATCTTCCCCTATTTTTCATGTGGGATTCCTCCACAGCATGGCTGATGAGAGGAGTAGGTCCACACCCAGGACCTGAACCCATGAACCTGGGCCACCAAAGCATAGCGCATAGAACTTTAACTACTGGACCACAGGGCCGGTCCCCAATTTTACATTATGTTTAAATGATAATAGCCAAAGTTTATAAGGCTGTGTTGAGACAGATATACTTTCATATTGTTGGCAGCCTATTAAATTAGTGGTTCAACCTTTTATAAAAACTCTATGATAGTATGCAGTGAGTAGAGCCAGAAATTGAACCCAGTAAGCTTAGTTCCAGCTTCTATGTTTTTAACTGCTCCTCTATATATACCCATAATACTTACTGATTCATATTTTAGATATGTGGTCCATGTCATTCATTCAACAAATATTTATTGAGTTCCTATTATGTACTATACAGTGTTCTAGGTCCTAGAGATACAAGATGGCTAATAAAAGAGACTGAATCCCTGCCTTCATAGAACTTATATTCTAGAGGGAGAGTTAGACCATAAAAAATAATACCAAATAGTTATAATTACTATAAAGGAGAATAAAGCATGGTACCGAGACAAAGAGTGACATAAACAACTACTTTAATTACGATGGTCTCTTTGAGGAGGTGACATTTAATCAGGAACATGAATTAAATGATGGAATACGTATATAAAGCTATCTGGTGGAAGAGCTTTATGAGCAGAGGAAATAGTGAGTGCAAACACCCTGAAATAGGAGAGTGTTTGACATGTTCTAGGAACAAGAAGGAGACCAGTGTAGCAGACAGAATAAGGAAAAGAGTAATAAATAAATTTGTAGAAATAGGCAGGAACTAGATCACATAAGACATTATAAGCCATAGTAGAAAGTATCTTATTCAGAGTGAGATGGTAGACCACTGGAGGGTTTTGAGGAAAGGAGTAACCAGATGATCTGACCACTTTGTGGAAATAAGGGATACATGAGTGCAGGCAGGTTATTCACTTCCTTGTCCTCGCCGTATATCATTCTTTAATTGTTGTCCACTTTCCTTTATGAGATGTGTAAACTCCCTGAGGGTCAAATACTTGAATTTTATCCACATGCATGTAAGTTCCTACTGATGTCTTCTTCATTTGCTTAAAAGGGAACTGGTTCCCAGTTTCCCTCATCAACTTTGAAGACATTGCTTAGCTTATTTCTGTTGGGATTCAACTATATTAGTGAATCTCTCTGCTTCAGTATTCATTTGATTGTCAATGTGGTCACAGAAAGGGCAGTGAATCAGGAGTCAGAAGACCTAGCTCTGTCACTGAGTTATGTGACCTTGGGCAAGTCAGTACTGGTGTCTGAACCTGTTTTCCCATATGTAAAAAAGGTCACTGACTTTACGATCTCTTTGACTCCTAGTTTTAGCATTCTGTAATTTCTCTACTGCTTCTGTCTACTTGAAATTTCTCACCCTGACATTCAGAATCCTCTGTATTATTGTGTCAAGTCTTATTTTCTTGATTTTGCTAGATGTCTTTTATGTTCTAGGCAAATTAGATTACTTACTGCTCTCTGAAACGCCTATGCTTTCCTTGTTGAAATCCTAACCAACTTCTAAATTTCTTCAAAACCCACAACTTCAGTGAAAAAAAGTGATTTCCAAAATTAGATAGTAGATTTCTTCTTCCTTTAATAATTTCTAATGCTTTTTCTGTTCCTCACTGATTTTATCCTCTCTTGTGTTGTGAATTATTCTTACATCTTCTATAACACTAAAAGCTCTTTGAGGGAATAAACTAACTTTTGAAACCACTTTACCCCATCATACAAATACCCTTAGCTTGGGACTTCAAACTAAGAAGTTGAAAGATAAAAGTATTAATTAAATCAACTTGATTTTTTTTTTTAGTTTATCTGTAGGATAAACCCAGAAAAGGTCTATTATGTATCTAAATCATAATAAAGCCAATTTTCATTTTATGAAATAAATAATACACTTAAAATATTATGTAATGCATACAATTTTGTATCTTTTTGAAACAGCATTGCTTTGAGAGAATTTTCCCAGAACAATATTTTTTTAAGAGCTTTTTCAATGTTTACATAATATTCTATCATATAGATATTCCACAAGTGACTGTATCTTGGACATTTGGGTGCTTTTCAGTAAAATACTATTTTAAATACGTGAAGGAAAATGTGCTCTTTAAAGGTATCCCAAGCTGTCATGCCTTTTGCAATATGTACAATCATTTCATAATTCATCTTTTTAATGACTTTATTTTTCAACATGAACTGTTTAATTTTCATAAAGTGAAAGTTGACCAAAATAGACAATGTGATTAAACCGGAACTGTACATTGTCATATTTTGCTTTCAGTTTTATTATACATGATTATCAAACCTCTAATTATTCAAACATCATTGTATCCAGTTTACTGATAATTTTCTCTAGGGTCTTTCTCACTTCCTGATTACTTTTAATTAAGTCATAATTTGTTTGTATCTCCAGGGAAGGTTGATCACAGAAAGGGATAATCTGACGTTATGCAGACTTTCCCCTGATATTCTTTCTTATTTCTGAAGGCCAGTAAAAATTGAGGTGGAAAACGCCTAAACTAAGGTGATTCTGAGTAATTTAGTTTAGTTGATAAATTGCCCCAAGGGCTCTTGAGAACCAAAGCCAATTAAAGACAACTCCTCCCCCAAATACACACACACACTCCTTCAATATGAGTGTTAGGTAATCTGGGGAAATAACAGATAAGCAGTTTTTATCTCAATCTTAATCCAAGTGGGCAATAAAATTTACACAACATGATATTGAATTTATTTTGTCATAATTTCATTAAACATATTAAAATTATAATTTAAGTGAAGGAACAATATATATGTATATGTATATATATGTTTTTATCTTTGTCTACTTCTGAAATAACTTTTTCATCCAAGTAATACAGATTTGTTGTAGAAAATTTAGAAAGTAAAAATAAGCAAAAAATATTAAAACACAAGTTACCATCCAATGATAACCACTGATAACATTTTATAGTATATTCTTTTGTGTATATATGTAGCTATATTTATTGTTTATTAAATAATATCATATTTTATTTTACATTGTTCAGAAATTTGCTTTTCTCACTTAAATATATATCATGATTCTTACCATTTCATTACATATTCTTCTCCAGCTTCATCTTTGATTGCTGTATAACATTTATTTGTATTCATTTGCATGTAGTTTGTTCCAAATTTTTAAATATTACGTACAATTATTTAAGTAGTAGCTTGTAGCTAAATCTTTACACATATCCATAATTGTTCATTACGCATTATAGAATTGGAATTTCTAAGTTAAACAGTGAATATTTTAGGTCTTTAAATACATATCATTAAAGACATTAAGACAATTTAAATTCCCACCAATGATGTATGGTAGCCTGTTTAACTGAACTCTTACCAACTTACCAACGCTGGATATTATCATTTGGATTATAGCTCATTGCTGTTTTAATTTGCATTTTGAACACTTTTTTCAAACTTTAATTGGCTAATTTTTAAAATTACCTTTTCACATCTTTGTCCATTTTTAATGGAATTTTTGTCTTTTAATAATTTGTAAGAGCTCAGTACATGCTAATAAGAGTAGTTCTTGGTTATATGTGCTGAAAATATTTTTTCCTATTCTGTATTTTGCCTTTTAATTTTGTTTATTATTTTTTACTTTTTAAATGTATGGTATTTTATGTTTCTATGTTTTAATTTTTAGTGGTCAAATCCACTACATTTTTCTTTATGTTTTCTCTCTGTAGCATACTCTGTCTCTTTATAGAATCTTTTGATAATAATTTTTGGCTTTACATTTTCACAGGTCTTTCACATTTTTTGGTTCCTGATGCATTGTTGTTGAATTGTTGCTTTGTTGAAACTTCAGTTTTCTGTGAATGACTAGTTTTTGGTTTTCCTTTATTTCTGGAATGGTCAGAGTTTTAGCATTATGAATGTGCGAACATTTGCCAAAGAATTATTTTCCAAATACTTCAAACATAACAGTATATTCAGCTTCATATGACAGCTCAATAAGTATGATTGTTTATTTCTACAAGCATTATTAGATTTCAAAGAGATATCACAGAAAAATTAACTCTTTTATTTTAAACGTACGAATATCACTCTGAGTTGGGTGAGAATCCTTACTACAGCCTATCATTAAGGCTTTATTTGTTTGGTTTATGATTGGAGTTCCAAACATAAAAATTTTCTTTCTGGAAAGCCCTGCTTTAATCTTTTAGAGTTGTAGACTCTTAGAGCTGAATGATTTTAAGAATTTCTCAATTTCACACCTACTATGTTACAGCTAAGGAATGGGGCCCAAAGAGATTAAGTGGACTTGCTTCTGGTCACACAGCTAGGCAAGTCAGGTCTGGACTCCATTACTTTGCTTCAAAGATTTTCTTTTTCTCTCTCTAGTTTTGAGAAATCAGTGTCTGACATAGAACAGATGTGAGCTCTACTGCTGTCATAAAGCCCCTTTTATCCTACATAAATGTTTTTGTGACCATAGAAAATTTGAGAAATACACAAAAATATAAAACATTAGAAAACTCTTTTTGTAAAATTTGTCTTGCATATTTCTTAATTTAGTATTGTGTCATAAATATTTCCCCACATCTAAAATAACATTTTTGTCATCTTATGTAGTACCATGATAATGGCACTGCTAATGCAATTTTTATTTTTACATGCTTTTAAAAAGTGCTTCTGTTTTGCTGTATTTTCCCAAAATGTTTATACTGCACATATGTTTTTTTAAAAAAGGAAACATTATTTACATAAAATATCTTTGAAATATTACTTGCAGGGCCTCAAAATAGTGGTGAAAGAGAGTATACAATGCACTATTTTAAATCATACAGGATTAGAAGCACAGAAGCTTTCTAAATTTATTAACAACATAAAATATTTTAATTTTAAATATCTGAGATATACCAATCAAAACTATAGGCATAGCTGCAAGTTTAAATAAAGGATTTCCTCATAAACTTCATAGATACTGTTTTTCCCATTCGTCCTTTTTTCATCTTCCAACTTTATCCATTTACTATTGAATCTATCTCAACACAACCAGATACATGATCTGTTTACCTAATTCCTTAGAAAGATATCCACTTACTCATACTTTTTTTTTTGGTGAGGAAGATTCACTCTGAGCTAGCATCTGTTGCCAATCTTCGTTTGTTTTTTTTTTACTTGAGTAAGATTAGCGCTGAGCTAATATCTGAGCCAATCTTCTTCTCTTTTGTATGTGGGTTGCTGCCACAGCATGGCTTGACCAGTGGTGTAGATCTGCACCTGGGATCCGAACCTGTGAACCCCGACCGCCAAATTGGAGTGAGCCAGACTCAACCACTACGCCATGGGGCCAGCCCTGACTTATACTCTCTTAATGTAGGTTTTTCAGCACTTTAGTGTTTCTTTAGACTCAATTAAATATTCTACAATGTCAATTGGCATATATCTAGTTAATAGGAATTTACAACAGATGAAGTTCATTGAATTCTTGCTTTTCAATAATATTTCATATTTCTAAACCAATTTTTTTTAACTTAGTGTTTATTGTTGTGGCTTATTGGCAGGAAAAAATACTCCTTACTATTGTAAGAATGAGAAATTGCAATAAATTAATCTAGGTCCCTTGTAGAAAAATGCAGCTTGAGTAGTAAGATAGGCAGTAAGAAATGTAATAATTTTCCCTTTTAAGGTTACTGTGGTGTGTGTGTGTGTGCATGTGTGTGTAAAACTGATATATGTTCATTACAGAAAGTTTAGAGAATAAAAGCACAAAACGAGGGGGAAAAATCACCCTTAGCCTCACAATCCAAAGACAACTGCTGATAATGGCTTGTTGTTAGTGCCATGGAATCGATTCTGACTCCTAGCAACCCTGTGTACCACAGAGCAGAACTCTGCCTGGTCTTTCTGTCCCATCCTCTCACCTCCTGGTGCTATATCACACCATGTTCTACTGCTATACATAGGATTTTCATGGCGATTTTTTTCATAAGTAAGTGGCCAGGTCTTTCTTCCTAGTCTTTCTTAGTCTGGAAGCTTTTCTGAAATCTGTCCACCATGGGTGACCCTTCTGCTATTTGAAATACTGGTGGCATAGCCTTCAGCATCACAGCAACACACAGCCAGTATGACAACCAACAGATGAGTGATGTGGTTTCCTGACCAGGAAACAAACCCAGGCCACGGCAGTGAGAGTGTCAAATTTAACCACTAGATCACCAGAGCTGGCTGATAATGACTTATATACCCTAATTTTTAGTGAATATGGAAGAAAGAGTAGCAACCTCCTATTTTTACTAGTGCACTTCTTTTCCACATTCTCACTGTCCAAGAGTAGCTTCCTAACATATCAGGTATTATGTTTTGACTCCATCCTAATAAATTATACATATTGTTTATTCTAATAAATTATACATATTGCTGTCTTGCTTTTTCAAAATACAAATTTTATTGTGTTACTATCTTATTTCAAAAATCTCAGTTGGTCTCCACCACAGTATGCACATATGTACACTCCTATCTTTCTGCCTCACAGGGTAGTTATACACAAAGGTGGTTATACATGTGATTATACCTCACAGGGTAGTTATACCAGTGTTTCTCAAACCAACTATAATGAAATCACTTTTTTAAAACTTTCTCACCCATCACAGACCAATACCTTTGTAAAATATAATGAGATTGGATTATTTAAAAAGTGATTGTATTTGGATGTCACAGCAATGCCAATTACTATAAAAATTTCTGAAGGACTACTCTCAAATTATTTATTTTATTTATTTTTTATTATAGTAAGGACACTTAACATGAAATAAGCCCAATTAACAGGTTTTTAAGAATACAGTGCAGTATTGTTATCTATAGGCACAATGTTGTACAGCACATCTCTAGAACTTATCCATTTTGCATACATGAAATTTTATACACATTGATTAGCAAAACTGCGTTTCCTCCTTCTCTCAGCCCCGGTCACCACCTTTCTATTCTTTGCAGTATTTGTCCTTCTCTGACTGGCTTATTTCACTCAGCACAATGTCCTTAAGGTTTACCCATGTTGTTGCTTATTGAGGGATTTCCTTTTTTCAAAGGCTGAATAATATTCCATTGTATGCATATATCACATTTTATTTATCAGTCATCTATTGATGGACATTTAAGTTGTTCCCAAATCCTGGATATTGTGAATAACACTGCAATGAACATAAGAATGCTAGTATCTCTTTGAGATTCTGATTTCAATTTTTTTGATAAATATCTAGAAGTAAGATTGTTGGAACATATGTTAGTTCTATTTTTAATTTTATGAGGAAACTCTGTACTGTTTTACACAGCGGATGCACCATTTTCCATTCCCACCAACAGTGTATAAAGGTTTCAATTTCTCCCAATCCTTGCCAACACTTACTGTCTTTTGTTCTTTTGATAATAACCATCCTAACAAATGTGAGGAGATAGTTCATTGTGGTTTTGATTTGCATTTCCCTGATGATTAGTGATTTTTAGCATCTTTTCATATACATGTTGGCAATTTGTATGTCTTATTTCATGAAATATTTATTCAAGACAATTTATAAATCAGGTTATTCATTTTTTTTGCTAGTGAGTTATAGGAGTTTCTTATATACTCTGGAAAATAATCCCCTATCAGACATATAGTTTCAAATATTTTCTCCCATTCTGTAAGTTGCTTTTTCACTCTGTTGATTGTTTCCTTTGCTGTGCAGAAGATTTTTACTTTGTCGATTTTTGCTTTGGCTACATATGCTTTTGCTGTCATATGTATAAAATCTTTGCCAAGACCAATGTCATGAAATTTTTCCCGTTTTCTTCTGGGAGTGCTACAGGTCTTACATTTCAGTTTTTAGCTCGTTTTGAGTTGGTTTTTGTTTATAGTCTAAGATAAAGTCCAATTTCATTATTTTGCATGTAGATATCCAGTTTTCCCAACACCATTTGTTGAAGAGATAGTCCTTTCCCCTTTGTGTACTCTTGGACACCCTGTCAAAGATTAGTTGACCATATATGTGTGGATTTTTTTTCTGGGCTATTTATTCTGTTCCATTACTCTGTATGTCTGTCTTTATGCCAGTAGCACGCTGTTTTAATTACCATAGCTTTGTAATATAGTTTGAAGTCAGGAAGTTTGATGCCTCTAGTTTTGTTCTTTTTAAATATTGTTTTGGCTATTTGAGGTCTTTTTTGATTCCATATGAATTTTAGAATTATTTTTTTCTACTTTTGTAAAAAATGCCTTTGGGATTTTGATAGGGATTGCACTGAATCTGTAGATTGCTGGCGATATGGACATCTTAACAATATTGTCTTCTGTTCCTGGAACACATGATGTCTTTCTATTTGTTTGTGTCATTTCATTTCTTTCATCATTTTTTGTAGTTTTAAGTGTACAAGTTTTCACTTCCCTAGTTAAATTTATGCCTAAGTATCTTGTTCTTTTTGGTACTATTATAAATACGCATGCACCCAACATCAGAGCACCTAAATATATAAAACAAACATTGACAGAACTGAAGGGAAAAATAGACAGCAATGCAGTAATAGTAGGAGACTTTGGTACTCCACTTTCAATAATGCATTGATTAACCAGACAGAATATCAACAAAGAAACAGTGGATTTGAATAACGATGTGGACCAAATGGATTTAGCAGACATATACAGAAATTTCAATCCAACAACAGGAAAATATATATTCTTCTCAAGTGCACACAGAACACTCTCCAAGATAGATCATGTTAGGTCACAAAACAAGTCTTAATACAATACGTCATCAGCAACTAATAACAAATGGTTTGCAGGCTAGCACTAGTACAGGGACCACATGTAGCACTGTCATAGACTTTGCGATATCAGTGCCTTTCTTTATGCCCTTTCTTTTGCCCGAAATGCTGTTCCTCCCCATCTCCATTCATAGTATCTGCTTGTTAGAGTTCTCTTCATCTTTCAAGTCCCTTCTCAATTTTTACCTCCTTCAAGAAGTCTTCTCATATGCCTCCAGCCAGAATTAATCTCTTCTTTCATGTGCCCATAGTACTTCATTTATGACTAATATATTTCTTACCATAATCTGAAGTTTTTACTGAAATATAGCTCAAATACTACACAATTCATCTATTTAAAGTGTATAATTCCATAATTTTTATGTATTCACAGAACTGTGCAACCATAATTACAATTTAATTTTAGAAAATTTCTATCTCCCCAGAAAGAAACGTTGTGCCAATTAGCAGTCACTCCCCATTTCCACCACCTGACACTGTCTGACCTTTATTATGATAATTTGTATATGTATGTCTCCTTTAAAAACTTGTGAATTCTGGTCCCAACCAGTGGTGTATTGGTTTAGCTCACACACTCTGCTTCAGCAGCCTGGGGTTCACAGGATCAGATCCAGCATGGATCCAGCACCACTTGTCAAGCCCCACTGTGGCGGTATCCCACGTAAAATAGAGGGAGATTGGCACAGATGTTAGCCCAGCGACAATCTTCCTCACACACATACACACACAAAAGTATGTGAATTCTTAGGGGAGAGAGATGCTAGGTGTTATTCTAAATCAGAGCTATGAAGAAGTTTATGTAGGGTGCAATGCTTGTATAAAAATTATTATCACACATTTCCTAATGGTTAAATTATTTGTTTTATACACAAGTTATAAACAAATTATTTGTCTGATGTTCTATAGAAATTTCAGAAATCTCTGCTTTCAGAATGCATGTGATGAACAGCATTTATTGCTTGCAGTTTTGTTTCCTGCGAACTTATAGACGTTAAGGAAAACTGCATTTGACAATGATCATCCACTTTCAATTGGCTTAGGCTTTTCTTTATATTATTTTTGTGTGTGTGTGTTCAACATGTTAGCAGGAGTTTTCAAATAAGGCAATATACATCAGACTCATCAAATGTCTTGATGTACATTTTCTTCCACTCGAATTCTGTGGGAATATTTTTATTATCGTGGCAATTTAGTTTTTTAGAAAGAGAAGTCTGAGTTTTCTTCTTTTCTGAGTTTTGTTCTAAGGACATCTGTATATTACCATCGACTCTGGGAACAAGTCACTATTCCTTCTTACATGCTCTGAAGCACTTGTCCGTGCCACTATTCTAGTATTCAGCCCTGTTGTGTTATAGTAGTTGTGAATGTGTTTGTTTTCCACACTAAAATGTTAGCTTCTTACAAAGAGGGACCACATATTGCTGGCCTATATATCCTTCATAGAGCCTAGCCAACTACCTGAGGTAGAGTAAGTATTAAATAAATGTTTGCTAAATGGATGAATGATAGGAAAATTCAAAATTTTAGAGTGAAGTGACCTTTGGGGTATGTGAGCATGTTTGTTTCTGAATATATTCTAAGTGGAAAAAAGATATATATTTCTTTCAAAAATATGGACCTTCAATGAGAAAAATAACCCCAAGTTAATAACTTTTATGCTATCTACTATAATAGAGGATTCAGGAATTAGAAATGAAAAGTTAAACTCCTCACCACATGAGAGAGAAATTACTTCAGAAAGTAATTCCTGAAAGAAATACATCCCCTTTTAAAATACATTATGGGGATCTTGTCAAGATGGCGGTGTAAGCAGACTCTGAACTTGACTCCTCCCACAAACACAACCACGTTACAACTATTTTTGGAAAAATTACCCTGGAGAGAAAACTGAAAACTAGATAAAAAGAAACCCCACGACAAGGGACAGTCCTGACTAAGGAAGAAGAGGCAGAAATTCCTGCTGTAGAGGAAAAAAGCCACCTTTGGGAGCAGCAGAGCTTCTCAGCTGGCCAGGCGGGAGACACGCTAAGGTACACAGCCCTCCCTGGAGGAGTGAGATCTGCAACGGGGGCCAATACTGCTGTAAGCATCCTTCAGACTCAGCCCAACCGAGATGGGAGTGTTACTGTCTGGCTTCACTGGCTATTAATTGCAGCAGGGATACCCCAGAAAAGCTATCTCCAAAACCCAAAAAGACCTGGGTCTTAAAGGGCCCACGCACAAATTCACTCATTGCAGCAACCTGAAATCACCAGAGAGAAGCCTGACAGTCCTTTTGTGAAATGAGACTCACCTGGTGGGCTCTGGAGGCATCTTAGTGAGAGGAGGGACCTCTCTGGAGACTGAGACATTGTTGGGGACCATTGGTCTGACCTGGTCCAGGCGTGCTGCCACAGGCCTTGGTGGGCACCATTGAGGTTCATCCCTTGGCCTGTTAGCCCAGGGGTCTGCCACACCCCCTAGAGCACAGATTTAATCCAGTTCAGCCAGGGCAGGCAACCGGCCCTAGGGACTAGCCACACCTAACAGCCATCCCTCAGGCTACTTTTCAGCCTGCATTGACTGGGTGCCTTGATCCTCTACAGGTAGGCAAGGGTGTCTGCCTCTGTGAGGCAGGGCCTGTGTGAGGACCAGGTGAACTGTGAGGGGCATTGTAGAGAGGTGGGGGCCTCTGCAATGTGGCACTGGGGTACACTCCAAGGGTTGAGACATGTGCACATGGACCAGAACTGTTTTGATGGTGGGTGTGGTCCCATGGGGGGTGAAGCTTATCAGTGGTCAAAGACCTATGCTTTGCAAATAGCCATTAAAAGGATCAGTCCCACCTTCCAAAGCTGGAAACAATTGAGTGCTTCCGTGCCTAGGGCCAGCCCCACACAGCTACACTCCTAATAGAACTGACAACAGCCTTATAGGCCTGAGGCCTATCACAACTGTATGCTCCTGAGGCTAGCAACCAGGTACACTGGGTATTAACCCAGTTAAGAGAAAAACTGCAATAGGAGTGTGCTGATAGACTTTGTAGCCAACAGTGCTGAGGCGCCCCCAAACCGGATTTATAAACAGCTGGCCAGGGAAGGAAAGACTAGACTCCCTGTGTACCTGCAGTGGGAGCAACCCTGCCACAGCAGAAGGACACAAGTAGCCCACAAAGGGGTCACTCCTGGTTCTTATGGACTGGTGATGAGAGGGAAATAGGCTGCTGGACCTCATAAGGCATCTCATACATAAGGCCACTTCTCCAAGATCAGGAGACATAGCCGACTCACCTAATACATAGAAATAAGCACAGAGAAAGAGGTATAATAAGGAGGCAAAGGAATACTTTCCAAGCAAGGGAACAGGACAAAACCCCAGAGAAAGGACTAAATGAAACAGAAACAAGTGACCTACTCCCCAAAGAATGCAAAGAAAATATCTTGAGGATGCTCACAGATACTGAGAGAAGACTGAATGAACAGAGTGAGCTCATCAGCAAAGAACTGGAAGACATAAAAAAAATCAGAAATGAAGAATTCAATATGGGAAATGAAAAATTCCTAGAGAGACTCAATAGCAGAGTAGAAGATGCAGAAGAACTGATCAGTGAGCTAAATGAAAGACTAGAGGAAATCACCCAACCTGAACAGAAAAAAGAATTAGACAAAATGACAACAGTCTAAGGGAATTCTGGGACAATATCAAGTGTGCTAACATTCGGATTATAGGTGTCCCAGAAGGACAAGAGAGAGACAAAGCGGCAGGAAATTTATTTGAAGAAATAATAGATAAAAAATTTTCCTAACCTGCTGAACAAAACAGACATCCAAGTTCAGGAAGCACAGAGAGTTCCAAACAAGTTAAGTCCAAAGAGGCCCACACCAAGACATATTACAATTAAAATGTCCAAAACTGAAGATAAAGAGAGAGTCCTAAAAGCAGCAAGAGAAAGGCCACAAGTGAGATACAAAGGGAAGCCCATAAGGATATCAGCAGTCTTCTCAGCTGAGACCCCCACAGGTGAGAAGAGAATGGAACGATGTGTTTAAAGTGCTAGAAGGAAAAAACTTACAGCCAAGAATATCCTATCCATCAAGGTTGTCATTCAGAATGGAAGGAGAGATAAAGAGCTTCCCAGGCAAGCAAAAATTAAAGGAGTTTATCTCCAAGAAACCAGTTCTACAAGAAATGATGAAGGGACTTATTTAAGAGGGAAAGCAATGACCACAAATAGAGATAAAAAAATATCAAAAAAAAAAAACAACAACAAAAAACCAGGGAATAAAATCACTTGTAAAGGTAAAAATATAGTAAAGGTAGCAGATCAACTACCTGGGAAGAGAATATGAGGGTTAAAAGAGAAATATACTAAAATCACCTATTTCAATGATAAGAGGGTAATGGATAGACACACACTGAAAAACAGACTGTATATGATTTGAAAAACATAAAATATGGGAGGAGGAGAGTGAAAAGGTAGAGCTTTTAGAAATAGGTCCAGCTAAAGAGTCTATCAACTCGATATAGACTGTTTATATACATAGAATATTAAATAGGATCCTCTTGGTGCTCACAAATCAAAAACCTATAATAAGCAGGCAAAAAAGTAAGACAAAAGAAATCAAACATATTACTAAAGATGGCCATCAAACTACAAGTGAAGAGAGCAAGAGGAAAAGAAAGGAACAGAGAAGAGCTACTAAAACACCCAGAAAGAAAAGTAAGAAAATGGCAATAAATACATATTTATCAATAGCTACTTTAAACATCAATGGACTGAATGCACCAATCAAATGCCATAGGGTGGCCAACTGGGTAAAATAAAAGACCCATGTATATGCTGCATACAAGAGACACACTTCATACAAGAGACCTAAAGACACTCACAAACTGAAAGTGAAAGGATGGAAAAAGATTTTCCATGCAATGGCAAAGAAAAGAAAGAGAGGGTAGCAATACTTATATCAGACAAAATAGACTTTAAAACAAAAACTGTAATAAGAGACAAAGAAGGACACTACATAATGATAAAGGGAACAATCCAACAAGAAAATATAACACTTGTAAATATCTATGCACCCAACATAGGAGCACCTAAGTATATAAAGCAATTGATAACAGACATAAAAGGAGAAATAGACAGTAACACAATAATAGTAGGGGACTTTAACACTCCACTTACACCAATGGATACATCATCTAAACAGAAGATCAATAAGGAAACACTGCCCTTACACCACACACTAGACCAGACGGGCTTAGTAGATATATACAGAACATTCCATCCAAAACCCAAAGAATACACATTCTTTTCAAATGCCCATGGAACATTCACCAGGATTGATCACATATTAGGCCACAAAACAAGTCTCAATAAATTTAAGAAGATCGACAAAAGACCATGCATCTTTTCTGACCACAAAGTTATGAAACTAGAAGTCAACTACAGGAAGAACATCAGAAAAGCCAAAAAAATGTGGAGATTAAACAAAATGCTAGTGAACAACAATTCGGTCAATGAAGAAATCAAAGGAGAAATAAAAAACTTCCTGGAGAAAAATGAAAATGAAAATAAGACATGCCAAAATCTGTGAGATACAACAACAGCAGTTCTAAGAGGGAAGTTTATAACAATTCAGGCCTACCTCAACAAAGAAGAAAAATCCCAAATAGACAATCTAAAATTACATCTAAATGTACTGGAAAAAGAACAACAAAGACCAAAATCAGCATAAGGAAGGAAATAATAAAAATCAGAGCAGTAGAAATAAACGAAATAGAGACTAAGAAAACAATAGAAAAAATTAATGGAACCAAGAGCTGGTTCTTTGAAAAGATAAACAAAATTGACAAACCCTTAGCTAGACTCACCAAGAAAAAAAGAGAGAAAGCTCAAATAAATAAAATCAGAAACGAAAGAGGAGAGATTACAACGGACACCTCAGAAAGAGAAAAGGTAATAAGAGAATACTACAAAAAGCCAGATGCCAACAAATTGGATAATCTAGAAGAAATGGATAAATTCTTAGAAACATACAACCTTCCAAAACTGGACCAAGAAGAAGTAGAAACTTTGAATAGACCGATCACCAGTAAGGAGATCAAAACAGCAATTAAACGTCTCCCAAAAAATAAAAATCCAGGACCAGACGGCTTCCATGGTGAATTCTACCAAACATTCAAAGAAGACTTAATACCTATCCTCCTCAAACTCTTGCAAAAAATTGAAGAGAAACGGAGCCTTCCTAACTCATTCTATGAAGCTAACATTATCCTGATACCAAAACCTGAGAAGGACAACACAAAAAAGGGAAGTTACAGGCCAATATCACTAATGAACATCGCTGCAAAATTTCTCAACAAAATACTAGCAAATCGAATACAACAAAACATTAAAAAGATCATACATCATGATCAAGTGGGTTTCAGTCCAGAGATGCAGGAATGGTTCAGCATCCACAAATCTATGAACGTGATACCCAACATTAACTAAATAAAGAATAAAAACCACATTATCATCTCAATACATGCAGAGAAAGCAGTTGACATGATACAGCATCCATTTATGATAAAAACTGTAAATAAAATGGGTAAAGAAGGAAAATACCTCAACATAATACAGGCCATATATGACAAACCCACAGTAAACATCATTCTCAATGGGGAAAAATTGAAATCTATCCCTCTAAGAACAGGAGCCAGACAAGGATGCCCAGTGTTACCACTCTTATTTAACATAGTATTGGAAGTTCTAGCCAGAGCAACCAGGAAAGAAAAAGAAATAAAGGGGATCCACATTGGAAAAGAAGAAGTGAAGCTGCCACTCTTTGCAGACGACATGATTTTATAGCTAGAAAGCCCTGAAAAATCCACTAAAATACTTTTAGAAACAATAAATGAATACAGTTAAGTTGCGGGATACAAAATCAATGTACAAAAATCCGTTGCCTTTCTATACATTAACAATGAAGTAGCAGAAAGAGAAATTAAGAATACAATCCCATTTACAATTGCAACAAAAAGAATAAAATACCTAAGAATAAATTTAATCAAAGAGGTGAAAGTTCTGTACACCAAAAACTATAAAACATTGTTGAAAGAAATCGAAGAAGACACAAAGAAATGGAAATATATTCCGTGCTCTTGGATTGGAAGAATTAACATCGTTAAAATGTCCATACTTCCTAAAGCAATCTACAGACTCAATGCAATCCATATCAAAGTTCCAACGACATTTTCCACATAAATAGAACAAAAGCATCCTAAAATTTATATGAAACAACAAAAGACCCAGAATAGCCAAAGGATTCCTGAGAAAAAAGAACAAAGCTGGAGGTATTACCCTCCCTGATTTCAAAATATACTACAAAGCCATAGTAACCAAAACCGCATGGTGCTGGCACAAAAACAGACACATAGATCAAGGAAACAGAATTGAGAGCCCAGAAATAAACCCACACGCTTACAGACAGCTAACATTTGACAAGGGAGCCAAGAGCATACGATGGAGAAAGGAGAGTCTCTTCAATAAATGGTGTTGGGAAAACTGGACAGCCACATGCAAAAGAATCAAAGTAGACCATTCCCTTACACCACGCACAAAAACAACTCAAAATGGATTAAAGACTTGAATGTAAGACCCAAAATCATTTAACTTCTAGAAGAAAACATAGACAGTATGCTCTCTGACATCGGTCCTGGCAGTTTATTTTCAAGTACCATGTCTGACTGGGCAAGGGAAACAAAAGAAAAAATGAACAAATGGGACCACATCAAACTAAAAAGCTTCTGAACTGCAAAGGAAACCATCATCAAAACGAAAAGACAACCTAACAATTGGGAGAAGATATTTGCAAACCATATATCAGATAACAGGTTAATATTCAAAATATACAAAGAACTCATACAGCTCAACAACAAAAAAAACCAACAACCCAATTAAAAACTGGGCAAAAGATCTGAACAGAGATTTCTCCAAAGAAGATATACGGATGGCAAACAGGCATATGAAAAGGTGCTCAACATCATTAGCTATCAGGGAAATACAAATCAAAACTACAATGAGGTATCACCTCACTCCGGTCAGAATGGCTATAATTAACAAGACAGGAAACAACAAGTGTTGGAGAGGATGTGGAGAGAAGGGAACACTTGTACACTGCTGGTGGGAGTGCAACCTAGTGCAGCCACTATGGAAAGCAGTATGGAGTATCCTCAGAAAATTAAGAATAGATCTACCATATGATCCACTATCCCACTGTTGGGTATTTATCCAAAGAACTTCAAAATGCAAAGGCATAAAGATACTTGCACCCCTATGTTCATTGCAGCCTTATACACAATAGCCAAGACTTGGAAGCAACCTAGGTGCCCATCAAGGGATGAACGTATAAAGAAGATGTGGTATTTATACACAATGGAATACTACTCAGCCATAAGAAATCATGAGATGCTGCCATTTGTGACAACATGGAAGGACTTTGAGGGTATTATGCTTACTGAAATAAGTCAGAGGGAGAAAGTCATGTACTGTATGGTCTCTCTCATAAGTAGAAGATAACAAAAATGACAAACAAATACATAGCAATGGAAATTGGATTGGTGGTTACCATAGGGGAAGGGGGGAGGGCAAAAGGGGTGATTAAGCTCACATGTGAGTGGATGGACTATAACTAGTTTTTGGGTGGTGAACATGATGTAATCTACACAGAATTTGAACTATGTTATGATGTACATCCGAAAGCTATATAATGTTATAATCCACTGTTACTGCAATTAAAAAATAAATTAAATTAAAAAATAAATAAAATAAAATACATTCTGACAACTCTCCTCAATTAATTGGATATAGACTTGCAGCTGCCCATATTTAACCCCTTTCCCCCAACAAATTTGGTCAGTTTACCTAAAATTTCTTTTTTCCTTTGATACATATGCCAAGAAAACTTCAGGGATAGTTCTCATTTCAAAGCTAATGATGATTTTCCTATACCATAAAATTCTTATGACAGTAATTATTATTCTTCGTAAATACCAGCAGGATCACTCGACTATGTATGATATACCTTCTATGGAGGACAGGTAACATCTCCAAAACGCTCCTTGATGTATGTGTCAGGAAAATATACTTAGATAAGCTAGGCAAACAAGCACAAGGGGAAAAGTGTAAGGTCTACTCAAGACTGTCCTGACTACTCTTTGAAAGATAGGATGGCAGAAGAGAGGAGACTGTAATATCTCCTTTCCCGTGGAAAAAATATAAGCTTTGGAAGGAGGATGAATTCATGAATTCAAAAGCCCTGATGAATGCAGAGAAGATAGTGGAGTTCATGGTTAAGGGTAAAAAGAGGGAAACTACTAAAAAAGGGGGAGGGGAGATAGAGTGACACAGCACCTAAAAAATATAAAACATAAGGGGAAACATGATATGCTCTTCCATATCTAAATCAGTGGAGGCATTTGAAGACAGGATAATGTAGCCTAATTTCTAGCTTTTTTCATGAGAAAAACATTTTATTTATTGCCCCAAGTTAACCAGGAAATACAAGCTGATTGGACCCCAGAAAGAGAGTTGTCACTACTTAGATGAATTGATGTATGAATGCTCAGAGTCTAATATTCCAAAGGAAGTATTATAAAGCTGATATTCCTTTGGGTTAGAAATTAGCTGTGGATTTGTGTCTGGCAATATACATTGAGATTCCTTGTGAGAGACACTTGAGAGTAAAAAAAGAGTTTACTATACTAGCACTTAAAATATTCTGATCTTTTTAATTAAGAAATTCTGAAAGCTAGGAAAATAACATAAAAGCATAAGTATTAGTCACTCCTCAGGCTCGTTTTTCAATATAGGATACAAAATTCCCTTTTGTTACCCAGCAAAGCAGCTATGAGTGGTATTTCAAGCCAAAGAAGGCGGCTTACTATACCAAAGTATTGCTGCTAGACTATGATGATTTAGGGGATGTACTTCACACCCTCATCAGGGTATTCAAAAAACACTTTGTAAACCGGAACAAGATAAATCTCTCTAGATGTCTTTGGAAACTGCCACCTTCCTGAGGAAATCCACAAAGGGAAAATTAAACTTCTTAAGTCATGAGGAAACAGAAATGCTTCAGAAACAGCATTTTTGTATATACATACTTTAGCTGACAGCTACGAGAACATTTTTCTCCTTTCGTTGCTTAATTTCTGTGTTCATAAAATCAGATTCCTACATAAACTTAACGGAATTGGATAACTAAGCCATATTTAGTTTCCACAAATAATTTAAATCCCCACATCATACTTCCATTGACATGTTTTCCTGAATTCCTATTACTTGGGACACTAAACTGCACATGGAAAGTGGTAATTCTGTACTTTTTAAATAGTCTATCTTACTGATTGTTATTTGCCTCCTCTCAATTAGGTAGTTGCAGTTGTGATTTTTTTCTTACACTAAAAAATACAGAGCCAGCCCCGATGGCCTAGTGATTAAAGTTCAGCATGCTCTGCTTCAGTGGCCCGGGTTCAGTTCCTGGGGATGGGAACACACCACTTGTCTGTCAGTAGCCATGTTGTGGTGGCAGCTCACATAGAAGAACCAGAAGAACTTACAGCTATACACAACAATGTATTAGTGCTTTGGAGGGGAAAAAGGAAAAAAAAAGGAGGAAGATTGGCAACAGATGTGAGCTTGGGGGCTCTTCCCCTGCAAAAAAAAAAAAAAACCCAGAAATATACATATACAATACATCCAATTCTTGATCATTCAGGAGCAGATGATCTGGTTTGTCATCTCTCTGAGTTCCTTTGCTTCTCCTCCTTTATCATACTGCCTTCCTTTGAATCTTTTCCAAAGGGTAAGCAGAACACTAAAAGAAGATGAAACTCAGTTAATTTTACTCCCACTCAATAATCCTTGGACAAGATATAGTGGATTTGGCAGGATAAGTCTTGAGGATTACATATAGATTTCAATTGTCCGTGCTTTGCCACTAGTACCATAGAGTAGCTTATAAGTTCTACAAAAACAAAGAAAAATAAGCTATTGTGATCTCAGTTCCCAAGTTTGAAAACTAGACTGACTATTATTATGCACAACTTTGCATTTTGTAGCAGTCAAATATTTTGAAATATTTATTCTGGTGATTTTCAGTTCTTCTGTCACAAGTCATTTTAATACCTTTCTGGGTTATTTGTTTTATTTTGTTTTGCTTTGCTTTTTGTTTTTTTGGTTTTTGTTTAATAAATGATTTTCAAAAGGTGATTGCATTGGAGAATGGAATGACTGGCCACAAGAAGAAAGTAGTTATGAAATTTCAACATCCATTCTTCAGAAAGGGGGAAGCCAACCTTATGGGAGATATCCAGCTCAAGGTATGGAGGATATTTCCACAAGTTTTTTCCATAGAATTTTGGAATGCAGTCTTTTCTAGATCTAAACATTTTACAATTGCTATAAGTCTTAGGGGTCAAGTTGTTTGCACTTGGGATTTACCAGGTGAAAACTCATTTGTTAAGTATTTCTTCTTCTTGTCTGGAAAGATGATTTTTAGATACCAATTTATCCAAAGATATATGACCACTCTTCCTGAGGCAAATTTTATGATCTTTGTTAATTTTTATCATGCAGATGGAGATATATCATTTTAGGAAGTGGGCAGAGACTGGGAAACATTAGAAAGTAATACATTTATTTTGATATTTTTTCAATTATTTTGTAGACGTCATATTGGTTTATAACACTGTATAATTTCAGGTGTACGTTATTAGTTATCAGTTTCTGCACAAACTGCAATGTGTTCACCACCAATAGTCTAAATTTTATCTGTCACCACACATGTGTGTCCCTTTACCTCTTTCTCCCACCACCCCCCAATCCATTCCCCTCTGGTAATCACTAACTTGTTCTATTTATCCATGTGTTTTCTTATCTTCCACAATTGAGTGAAATCACATAGTGTTTGCCTTTGTGTGGTTTATTTTGCTTAACATAATACTCTCAAGGTCCATCCATGTTGTTGTAAAAGGGACAATTTTTGGTTTTTGTTGCTGAGTAGTATTCCATTGTGTGTGTGTATATATGTATGCGTACCACATCTTCTTTATCCATCCATCAGTTAATGAGCACTTAGGTTGCTTCCATGACTTGGCTATTGTGAATAGTGCTGCAATGAACACAGGGGTTAACAAATCTCTTTGAATTGTTGATTTCACGTTCTTTGGATAAATACCCAGTAGTGGGATATTTGGGTCATTTGGTATTTCTATTTTTAATTTTTTGAGAAACATCCATACAGTTTTCCATAGTGGCTTCACCAGTTTGCATTCCCACCAACAATGTATCAGGGTTCCCTTCCCTCCACATCCTCCCTAATATTTATTATTTTTTGTCATGTTAATTATAGCCTTTCTAACAGGTGTAAGGTGATATTTCATTGTAGTTTTGATTTGCGTTTCCCTGATAGTTAATGATGTTAAACATCTTTTCATGTGCCTGTTGGCCATCTGTATATCATCTCTAGAAAATTGTCTGTTTATATTCTCTGCCCATTTTTTGATTGAGTTGTTATTGAATTGTATCACTTCTTTATATGTTTTGGAAATTGACCCCCCTTATCAGAGAGATGATTTGCAAATATTTTCTCCCACTTGGTGGGTTGTCTCTTTTTTTGTTCATGGTTTCCCTTGCCTTGCAGTAGCTTTTTAGTCTGATGTAGTCCCATTTGTTTATTTTTTTTCTTTTTGTTTCCCTTGACTGAGTAGACATGGTATTCAAAAAGAAGCTGCTAAGACTTATGTCAAAGAGTGTACTGCCTATTTTTCTGTCCAGGATTTTTATGGTTTCAGGTCTTACATTCAAGTCTTCAATCTATTTTGAGTTAATTTTTGTGTATGGTGTAAGATAATGGCCTACATTCATTCTTTTGCATATTGCTGTCCAGTTTTCCCAACATCGTTTCTTGAAGAGACTTTCCTTTCTCCATTGTATGTTCTTGGCTCCTTTGTCAAAGATTGTCCGTAGATGTGTGATTTTATTTCTGGATTTTCAATTCTGTTCCCTTGATCTGTGTGTCTGTTTTTGTGCATGTACCATGCTGTTTTGATTACTAGAGCTTTGTAGTATATTTTGAAGTCAGGGACTGTGATGCCTCCAGCTTTGTTCTTTTTTCTCAGGAATTCTTTGGCTATTTTGGGGTCTTTTATTGTTCCATAAAAATTTTAGGATTCTTTGTTCTAAATGCATGAAGAATGTCATTGTGATTCTTATTGGGATTGCATTGAATTTGTAGATTGCTTTAAGTACTATGGACATTTTAGTTATGATTATTCTTCCAATCCATGAGCATGGAATATCCTTGCATTTATTTATATCTTCTTCAATTTCTTTCAACAATGTCTTAGAGTTTTCAGTGTACAGATCTTTTACCTCCTTGGTTAAGTTTATTTCAAGAAATTTTATTCTTTTTGTTGTGATTGTAAATGGGATTGTATTCTTGACTCTTCTTTCTACTAGTTCGATATTACTGTATAGAAATTCAACTCATTTTTGTAAATTGATTTTGTACCCTGCAAATTTTCTGTAGCTGTTCATTATTTCTAATGGTTTTATGGTGCATTCTTTAGTGTTTTATATATATATAATGATATCATCTGCATGCAGCGAGAGTTTCACTTCTTCCCTTCCAAATTTGATACCTTTCATTTCTTTTTCTTGCCTAATTTCTCTGGCCTAAGGTCTAGTCCTATAATGAATAGGAGTGGTGAGAGTGGGCACCCTTATCTTGATCCTGCTCTCAGAGGGATGACTTTCAGTTTTTCAATGTTGAGTATGATGTTGGCTGTTGGATTGCCATATAGAGTCTTTATTATGTTGAGGTACTTTCTTTATATATGCATTTATTGAGATTTTTTTTTATCATAAATGGGTGTTCTATCTTGTCAAATGCTTTCTCTGCATCTATTGAGATGATCATGTGGTTTTTATTCCTCATTTTGTTAATGTGGTATATCACCTTGACTTGTGGATGTTGGACCGTCTCTGCATCCCTGGTATAAATCCCACTTCATCATAGTGTGTGACCCTTTTAATGTATTGCTGTGTTCAGTTTGCCAGTATTTTGTTGAGGATTTTTGCATCTATGTTCATCAGCAATATTGGCCTGTAATTTTCCTTCTTTGTGTCGTCCCTGTCTGATTTTGATAACAAGATAATGTTGGCCTCATAGAATGTGTTAGGAAGTGTTCTGTCCTCTTCAATTTTGGGGGATATTTTGAGAAAGATAGGTATTAAATCTTTGAACATTTGGTAGAACACCGCAGAGAAGCAATCTGGTCCTGGACTTCTGTTTTTTGATGACTGTTTTAATCTTTTTGCTTGTGATTGTTCTATTCAGATTCTCTAGTTCTTCTTGATTCAGTTTTGTGAGGCTGTATGAGTCTAAGAACTTATCCATTTCTTCTAGGTCATTCAATTTGTTGGAATATAATTTTTCATAGTATTCTCTTATAATCCTTTGTATTTCTGTGGTCTCTGTTTTAATTTCTCCTCTTTAATTTCTAATTTTATTTATTTCGGCCTTCTCTCTTTATTTCTTAGTGAATCTGGCTAAGGGTTTGTCAATTTTATCTTCTCAAAGAACCAGATCTTAGTTTCATTGATCCTTTTTGCTGTTTTTAAAATCTCTACTTCATTTATTTCTACTCTAATTTTTGTTGTTTCCCTCACTCTTCTAACTTTGGGCTTTGTTTGTTCTTCCTTTTCAAATTTTATTAGTTGTATTTTAAGATTAGTTATTTGAGATTTTTCTTGTTTGTTGAGGTGGGCCTCCATTGCTATAACTTTCTCTCTTAAAACTGCTTTTGATGCATCCCATAAGAGTTGGTATGTTGTATTTTCATTTTCATTTGTCTCCAGATTTTTTTTTGTTTCACCTTTTTTTCCTCATTGATCCAATGGTTTTTCAGTAGGATGTTGTTTAATTTCCCATTATTTGTGACTTTCCCAGCTTTTTTCTTGTAGTTGATTTCTAATTTCATAGCACTGTGGTCAGAAAAGATGGTTGAAATGATTTTAATCTTCTTAAATTTATTGAGGCTTGCCTTGTTTTCCAACATATGATCTATCTTTGAGAATGTTCCATGTGCACTTGAGTAGAATGTGTATTCTCCTAATTTTGGATGGAATGTTTTATACATATGTATTAAGTCCATCTGTTCCAGTGTTTCAATTAAAACCACTGGTTCCTTGTTGACTTTGTCTGGATGATCTATGTACTTATGTAAGTGGGGTGTTGAGGTCCCCCATTATTATTGTGTTGCTGTCAATTTTTCCCCTTAGATCTGTTAGTAGTTGCCTTATGTACTTTGGTGCCCCTGTGTTAGGTGTATATATATTCATAAGTATTATTTCTTCTTGGTAGAATATCCCTTTTATCATTATATACTGCCCCTCTTTGTATCTCATTGTATTTTTTATCTTGAAGCCTACTTTGTCTGGAATAAATATGGAAACAGTTGCTCTCTTATGCTTGCCATTTGCTTGGAGCATCATCTTCCATCCGTTCATTCTCAGCCTGTGTAGGGCTGAGATGTGTTTCCAGGAGGCACCATTTTTTTGGATCTTGTTTTCTAATGAATCGAGCCATTCTGTGTATTTTGACGGGAGAATTCAATCCATTTACATTTAGAGTGATTATTGATATATGAGAGTTTAATGCAATTTTATCTCTTGTTTTCTGGTTGTTCTATATTTCCATTGTTAATCTTCCCTTATATTTCTTACTGCCATTTCACTTTTGTGGTTTTCTATGATGGTTTTCTCTTTATTTGTGATTTGTGGCTCTATTCTGATTCTTTGTTTAGTGTTTACCATGAGGCTTTTGTGAAACATCTTATAGATGAGATAGTCCATTTTCTGATAGCCTCTTATCTCCATTAGCTTAAGTAGATTCCATTCCTTTCCTCTTTCCCTTCTGAGTTATTTTTGTCACAAATTATTCTGTTTTGTGCTGTGAGCTCTTGACTAAATTGAAGTCACTATAGTTATTTTTGATGCTGTACTTGTCTTTATCTTTTATGTTGTAATTAAGTGTTTGCTAACCTGTTTTGATAGAGTGCTACAGTTTTCTGATTTTTTCTGTCTATTTATCTCCTTGCTCAAGACTTTGCAAACCTTTGCCTTTTTGTTTCAGGTATGAGTATGATGTTCCATCATTTCTTGTAAGGGAAGTCTAAAGGCAATGAACTCACTCAGCTTTTGTTTACCTGGAAAAGCTTTTATTTCTCCATCATATCTGAAGGATAGTTTCCCTGGGTAGAGTATTCTTGGCTGAAAGTTTTTGTCTTTCAGTTTTTTAAATATATCATTCCATTCTCTCCTAGCCTATAAGGTTTCTGCCATGAAATCCACTGAAAGTCTGATAGGGGTTCCTTTTTAAATTATTTTTTTCTGTTTTGCTGCCCTTAACATTATTTCTTTGTCATTGACTTTTGCAAATTTTAATATTATATACCTTGGAGATGGTCTTTTTGCATTGATGTAATTAGGAGCTCTATTGGATTCGTGTTCTTATAAGTTCAATTCTTTCCCAGGTTTGGGAATTTCTCAGCTATCATTTCTTTGAACAAGCTCTCTGCTCCTTTCTCTCCCCCTGAAATACCTATAATCTTTACATTGCTTTTCCTAATTGAGTCAGATATTTCTCAAAGAATTTCTTCATTTTTTAAAACTCTTAGTTCTCTCTCCTCTACCTGTAGCATTTCTATATTTCTGTCCTCTAGTTCAGTAATTCTGTTCTCCATAACATCAAGTCTATTTATTATTGATTCTACATTATTTTTTATCTCATTAATTGTGTTCTTCATATCCAGAATTTATGGGGTTTTTTTCCCTGTTTCAATCTGTTTGGTGAAGCGTTCCTTTCTGCTCATTAATTTCATTGCTGAGCTTATTGAACTGTCTTTCTGATTTTGCTTTTAATTTGTTGAGTTTCTTTATGAAGACTGTTTTGAATTTTCTGTCATTTAAACTGTAAATATCTGTGACTACAGGATTGGCTTCTAGAGACTTGTCATTTTCCTTCTTTCTCTGAAGTGTTACTATAATTCTTCATGTTGTTTAAAGAATAGATACTTTGCTGGCTCTTTTGTGGTAGTAGCAGGTCGCAGATTCCACCAGCCACTGCTGGGTGGGAGCAGGGGCTGTGCTTTTTGATCCTGCTCCTTCTGCTGGGTGTTTTGCTGGTAGGGCTACTCTATGTTTGCCCAGGCTGGCCACAATCACTCTGCAGGTTGTGCTCAAGTGGGCAGGGCCTCTGTACTGGGCAGGTGAGTGGGGCACTGTAGGTGGGTCTTCTGTGCTCCACAGGGGACTGGCTGAGCTGCTGTGCACTAGGAGGGAGGGGCATCTATTCTGTGGCAGAGCCACCACTTAGTGGGTCCTATGGGCTGCTGTGCTTTGTGGGTCAGGTGCCTTCTGAGCAAGTGGGGTGCCTGCTTGCATGTGCTGTGCTCAGCGGGTGGGCATCTTCATAGGGGCTGAGTTGCCACTTGATGGAGCCCATGGGCTGCTGTGCTCCATGGGCTAGGTTACCTTCTGAGTGGGTGGGTACCTTCTCACCTGCACTGTGCTAGGGGTTAGGGGCACCCACGTGTGGGCTGAGCTGCCACTCGGTGGTTCCCACACGTTGCTGTGCTCCATGTACAGAGATGCCTTCTCACCTGTGTTGTGCTCAGTGGGAAAGCATCTTTGCAGGGGCTGAGCGGCCACCACTTGGTGTAGAGTGCTCCCAACTGTGGAGCTACCATGGCATGGTGGGTAATCCTACAAGTCAGGCTGCAACTTTGAAAGCATTTGCGCAGGCCTGGCTATCCCACCTCCTCTTATAGTCATGCCTGCCACTTGTGAGGAACTGTGACCTGGATTCACTGCAGCCAAGAAGGGGTAAGGTTGTATTCACCTAGTTCCACTGTGTCTTGGTCCACCAACCTTCAGATGTATATCTGCATGGATTTATCAGAAGTGCTGTGGTGCTGTGCAGGGAATCCTTTGCTGATGAATGTCCATTTGGTTGTAACTTAAAGGGGAGAGACTAAGGAAACAACTCATTCTGCCATAATGCTGATGTCACCACTTGATGTTTTTCTTAATGAGCAAAATATCTGTTGCACTTGCCTGCTCACACCCAGTGCTGTTTACAAGTCAAGGTAGACTATAAAACAGTAACACAATTTTTCACTTATGAGACATCTATTTATTTTGAAATTTTGCATTAATCTCATGTGCAGATGAAGTCTGTATTCTAGAAGTTCAAAATCAGGAAGATTTGGAATATGATGTAGACCAGCAGTTCTAAAAGCATGATTTGTGAACACTTAGGAGTCTCTAAGACACTTTCAAGGGAACTGTGAGATCAAAACTATTTTCATATAATACCAAGACATTATTCTTCCTCTTCACTCTTATTCGCTCATGATAACAGTGGAAATTTCTCAAAGATACATGATGTCTGATGATATCATTTTAATGTTAATATGGGTATATGATTGTAATTTTTAAAGAAATTCATAAATATTTAAATTTTATCAATTTTAAATTATAATATTGTAAATATTGATAGATATAACCCACATAGACAAAGGCTCTTTGGGTTCCTAAAAATTATTAAGAGTATAAAGCTGTCCTAAGACTAAAGAGTTTAGGAATCACAGACATAGACCAAACTCAGTTTACAGGGCACTTTTTTCATAAGACAAAAACAGCGTGGTCTTTATTTTAGTTTTGGTGGCTCTGGAATGGCCTTCTTCATCATGTGAAGTAGGAGAATAAAGGAGAAAGCTAAACTAAGATGAACCAGTAGCTAATTCCATTGAAAAAGAAGCCATGCACTGATATGTCTGAGTCTACTTAGCACTTCATATCTTTTTGGCCTCATTCATAGTAATATTTAGACATATGAACTGACCAATGTTTAATTTTAGAGCTTCTACATAGGCAATAATGGCTCTCATATCTTGTTAATACAAGTGATATTCTTAGCAGATTAAAAGAGATATCAAATTTTTCTCTAATTTCTTACAGAAGGAAGCAAAAATTCAACTGCTTTTTCTAGTATTGTGTTGGCTTCTTAGCTTTTGCATCCATTGGCTTAGTGACTGTTTAGGCAAATGGTACATGACACTTAAAAGAGATGAACAGGCTCTGGTTTAAAAACAACTTCTTCATTATCACAGAATCAAAACAGACATCTGGTTCATTCCAAATGCGATTGCATCCTCTTCTGAATCCTCATGAAATTTATTATCCACGCTGTCCATTCACCATTTATCACAAAGTGCTTTTCACAGCTAGTCATCTTTTTTTTTATGTCTAAATAGCTAACTTCTCTTACAACCGAAGAAAACAAGTTGGAAGCCCCTATTCACATTTTCCAAGTTTCAACTTGAGTGACCTAGAGTCTCTAGTTCCTTGCTTGCTAAAATTCATGTTTATTCACATTAGCGGCACAGTATAAAGGTTCATTTTAGAGTAATTAATAATGTGATGTGTTGCTTTATTCTGTTAAAGTTTTATTTTTTATTATTTCTCCTATCTGTGTTAAAATTTTTAATGAAAAGTTTTACTGTGCCTATACCATAAGATTCTAAATGAATAACACTTATTTTTAAGATTTATTAAATATGGTGGTAATACATCTTGCAAGAATGCTCAAACATTGCAGATCCAAATCATTAAAGTATGTTTAGTCAACACCTATGGAAATAATGACAACGTTGTTGTTATAGACATTATCCCACATAAAAAAAAAAAACCCTAACATGGTGCTTCATTTTATGAAACACCTAGTGCAACATATTTCTATCCCACTAGGCCTATGAAATGAAACAATAGTCTACTTTGGATTATTTTGGAAAATTACCGACACTGTGATTATATCCATGAGATAAAGCCTCATCCCCAACACTGCTCATATTTACTTCCGACAATAAAGAACTGAGAGGGGATCAGAGCTCAAGTCCGCACAGAATGAGATGTGTATGTATGGGAGTGCATTTATAAGTAAGTATACTTCCTATATGTCAAAGTCATGTCTCAATGATTTTATATTTCATGTATTGAACTATGGTTCTTTATATACATATTTCATTGTCCCTATATGATATTTTCAAATCCTTATGGATAGAAATTGTGACTTATTCATCCTTGCAGTCCCTTCACAGTTCTTAACATATAAAATATACTCAAAGGCCTATGCTGAATTCAGTAAATCCTTATTGAGGGTCTACTATGTGAAAGATATTGTTCTGAAAATTTGGAGGAAGAATGAGGGAGACTATAGTTCTAACCTTCCGGGAGCTCTAATATTAGTGAGAGAGATGAGAATGTATATAATAACTGTAATATAAAACATACTGTGCTTAGTGCTATAATGGAAGTACATTTGTAGAATTTAATCAGCTCTTTTAGATTAGTCATGTCTCGTTTCCCTTACAGTAGTGCTCATAATTAAGAGTTGATAGTATGTGAAACTTTTAACCACCCCAATTCATTCCTATTTTAGGTGTCAACAATGAAAATTGAGAATGTCAGAATCTACCCTGACAAGTTCGACAGAATGAGGACTGAAATGCAAGATGTGAAAGAGAAGCATAGCAACATGGATAACAAATTTGTAGAATTAAAGAAGTGAGTGTTTATCAAGATTTATGGTACTTGTTTCCAAGATTTTTAAGGTTGATTGCCTCTGAGTTCAAAAACTGAACTCTTGCTTTCCATAACACATTAGTTAAACTTCTTTTAAGTAAAACCACAGCACTGAATCAAATGATTGTGTTTGGATTGCTGTTAATGTTCTAAAGGCTCAGATCATATAATACTGGCTGACTAGCAGACCACTTTGTAAATCAGAAATAAAGTTACCAGCATCCAAGATGACCATGCAGGTATGAGTAATAGTTCTTCTTTCAGCCTTCTATGAAGTGTTTTTCTACCACTATGATTGTCAGTATGGAATTTGCATTAGTAATGTCTTGGTTTGCAATGAGTCTTATATTGTCAAGTCTAGAAGATTAAGGTAGTGGGTGCTTTCAGAAATGTTAGTGTGGCACCTCTACAGACTAATTGACTGACTGAAAGATTGAAAGGAGTTAAATTTTAAGGCCAAAATAATCAGGCCTGGTGATAGAAGAAGAATGCTCATTAGAACACTGTGAATGCTGTTAATTCAGACAGTTCAATATATTATTAGATATTAGATCGTCAAAATTCTACAGACATCTTTCTATCTTGCGTCAATGTTTCAGGGACTATACAACTACTGTTTGGCTTGAAATGACAAACCTAAGATAGAAGTACTATGAGCAATGGCAGCTGTTAACATAGGTACAAGTTCAGCCTTTTGTAAGGTGTTTACCCGTACTTTTATGTAAATTAATGATTAGAGCATTCTTGGCTCATATATATAATGCTTAAAATGTAAAGTCCTAGGAAGGCTAAAAAAATATGTTAACATTTAATTGTGCTAATTGAGCATGATGTTCCTATTAAAATATTCTTTATGATTTTTTCAGATTCTACAGTTTATCTCGAGTTTGATGAGAGGGAACTACATGGTAGACATGAATAGAAAAAGGTGAATTTATAGACTCCAATTATTCTCTTGGTTACGGAAGTCCCCTTTACTTTCACGTCTTATAATTTTTCTCTTCACAAACTCATTCTTATCTTTTAGGTCAAAGCAGTTAGGCAGCATGTAGGAATTGTGTGTGTGACATCCAGATAAAACAGATGACTTCTGAAGGAAGCCAAACATATCATAAGTTCAGTATATATAGTGTTTTCTTTTGTTTTCATACTTTTAAGATAATACAGACAAATTTGCCACTACATAGTCATGATAGGTGTATCCTAGTTGATGGCTCCTGGTTGTAGATTGCTTTTGTCTGTATCCTTAAGGTGGTAATAGGAGAGCCATTGAGAACTAATGTAGGCCTAGGAAGTATCAGTCATTCTGAGGCTTCTAGTCAACTTTGAGAAGCCATATGGAACTGGGTTCCTGTGGGAAGCATTCCCCCAATCTAGCTGCCATTGTATTGTGACAAGGTCTGGCAATGGAAGGAGAATCGTGCAAGGCACTTCTCCAGGGAGCATAATTCTTTAAGCAGAAACCTTTGTCCTCCTTTCTAAAGCCTATTACTGATTAACGTCTTCCCTCTGTCCTGGAAGCCTCGTAAAAACAGGCAGAACTAGCAATAAACATATCTCAAAGAACAAACAGCAGCCCCCAAGGATGAGGGGGTCTATATTCCATTAATTATATACTCGCTGTCCTCCTAACTTCTTTGAAGACCCTGAAACTATGTAACCTCTTCCTAAATAATTGATATGTATGCTGCACATCTGGTATGTAGATAACCACCTTTGATTATCACCTTTAGTCACGCACTGCCCCTCATCTATTGTTCCCATGAAGACAATAGACCACCTCGTGTGATTTTTTCCTATATAAGTGTACCCTGTCCCCGAAATAAATTGGACTTGCTTGCAACTGCGTTGAGTCTCACGTCTAACACTTACACTTTCGCCGACGCCGTCTCTCCCGCGGGAACCTGGACTCTGCCGAGGCTGGACCCCGGCAGGTTCCTTCTGATATCTCCCTTATGATTCTCCAAGAATATATTGGAAGATACCCCTCAACTCCACTCTGTTAAGGAGCCATGAAACTACTATAGAGGTTCATTATACAAGGGCTTTACATGGATTGTTATTTTCTTATGCAACCAATGTAAAATATCAAAATCAGGAAACTTACCATTGATTTAATATTATTTTCTAATTCCCAGGCCATAGTCAAATTTCATCAGTTGTCTCGTTGATGTTATTTTATAGCCACCACCATTGCCTCTCCCCTGCTCCCAGTCTAGGATTCAACCCAGGTTCACACACCACATTTAGTTATGTCTCTTAATTTTCTTTTAATTTGGAAGAGATCCAACCTTTCTTTGTCATTCATGACCTCGACATTATTTAAGAGTCTGGTGTGGTCTCATAAGTAGAATAAGATTGTGTATTTTTGGCAACAATACCAAGAAGTGGTGCTATGTTCTTCTTGGTGCATCATATCAGAGGTAACTAAGGTCAGCTTGTCTCATTATCGATGATGTTAACTTTGATCACTTGATTAAGGTGTCTCCCAGGTTTCTCCATTTTTAAGTTACTATTTTTCCCTTTGTAATTAATAAGTAAATTGTGGGAGAGATTTTGAGTATACATAAATATCTTGTTCCTCAAAATTTTATTAATTAATTTTAGTATCTATTGATGATTCTTAACTGAATTATACATTACTATGATGGTTGTGCAATGAGGATTTTCTACTTACGTATTCCTCTATGTTTTTACTTTGCCTTCTGCTGTAAGGAAGAGTTTTTCCATCTTTCCCTTCTTTCTTTCTTCCTGTATTTATTTATATCAGTATGGAAATATGGATTCCTATTTTACTCAAAGGGATATAATCCATTTTTATAATATGTCCATTGAAAGGTATATCCTCATTATTTTCGAGTGTTTCCTTTTGGCAGAACAGAATATTCCAGGATCAACTTGTAGTTTTGTTGCCCCAGCCCTGAATACAGGGATTGTTTCAAGGAGCTTGGTTTCTCCCTTTGCTCCTTGCTTGAGTTTAATCTGACTGAATGTACATTAGAAAAATCCAAGCTTTCAGGATATTTTAACATAGACACTCAGGAGGAAGCCAACCTAACAAGGATAATATTCCAAATTGTTACTAATTCTCCTAAGCTACCAGTCATTTAAATGTTCTGCATCTTTTTTTCCTACTTTGCTGTTGAGATCCTGAAAATGTATATATAATGACCACTGTGACAAAGGTGATTAAAATTTAGGTTCCATACAACAAAGTTAGCTAAGCATTGCCACATTCAGGTAGCTAACGACAGTGAAATAAGTGTCTAATTGCAGGTCATTACCAGTCACATCCGGGGTTTCAGCTTCCAAATGTGCTCTTGAATATTTTCATATTCCAGCAGATAAGAAAGAAGCTGTGCGATTCTGAGATAAGACAGAGGTGGGGTAAAATAAGAACATTTACTGTCAGTATAATTTCCATTGCCTTTTGTTATAATTTCACATACCATTGTTAAATATTCCAGACTGGAATACCATCAAAAATGATCTGAGAAAGAACAGATGTATAATCATAATCATAATCAACTCTCATTTTCTCTAAACCTCTTATTTAGATGGAGATATTAAAAATTGTTATGCAAGCAAATATGTAGATAAGGAACAGATTAGTGGTTATCAGAGGCAAAAGGGGTTGGGTGAGGGCAAAAGGGATAAATGCACACATATGTATGGTGACGGATACAAACTATAATATTGGTAGTGAACATGATACAGTCTATACAAAAACTGATATATAGTAATGTACACCTGAAATTTACACAATGTTATAAGCCAACATGACCTCAATGAAATAATTTTTAAAAATGGTTATGCACTTGTTGAAGACAAAAGTAAGAGTCTCTTCAGTAGTACCTTACCTAGTTTGAAAGAAGAATCCAAAAACCTAATTTCACCTATGGATGAAGCAAGTGGAGATGATGGGTGAGCAATTTTGTGGGCAATGCATTAGTAATGAAATAGAATATGTTCTGAAGCTACGTTAAAACATAAGGCATGTCTTATTTTTAAGTGAGCAAATACTACTTTCCTTCAATTATAAAAATTGCTCTACTGAGATCCTGTCACTATGTTATGCATTTGGGTTTGTTTCTTTTTGTTAATTGTGGAAACATTGGTTTATAACATTATACAAATTTCAGGTGTACATGATTAGATTTCGATTACATCATGTTCACTACCCAGAGACTAATTACAATCCATCACCATACACTTGTGCCTAATTGCCCTTTTGCCCCTCCTCCCTCCCCCATTCCCCTCTGATAACTACCAATCCAATCTCTATTTCTATGTGTTTGTTTGTTGTTGTTTTCACCTTCTATTTGTGAGTGAGATCATATGGCATTTGACTTTTTCCCTCTGACTTATTTTGTTTAGTATAATACCCACAAGGTCCATCCATGTTGTCACAAATGGCTGGATTTCATCATTTTTCATGGCTTAGTAGTATTCCATTGTGTACATATAACACATCTACCTTATGTATTAGTCCCTTGATGGGCACCTAGGTTGCTTCCAAGTCTTGGGTATTGTGAATAAGGCTGCAGTGAAAATAGGCATGCATGTGTCTTTATGAATTTGTGTTTTCATGTTCTTTGGATAAATGCCCAGCTGTGGAATAGCTGGATCATATGGTAGTTCTATTTTTTTTTAACTTGGCACCTGAGCTAACAACTGTTGCCAGTCTTCTTCTTTTTTCTTCCCAAAGCCCCCCAGTATATAGTGGTGAGTGCCTCTGGTTGTGCTATGTGGGACACCACCCCAGCATGACCGATGAGCTGTGCCATGTCTGCACCCAAGATCCGAACCAGTGAAACCCCCGGCAGCCAAAGTGGAGTGTGTGAACCCAACCACTTGACCAGGGGGCCAGCCACAGTTCTATTATTAACTTACTGAGGAATCTCCATACTGATTTCCATAGTGGCTGCATCAGTTTGTACTCCCAGCAGCAGAATATGAGAGTTCAATTTTCTACACATCCTCTCCAACACTTATTATTTCCTGTCTTCATAATGATAGCCATTCTGACAAGAGTGAGTTGATACCTCATTGTAGTTTTGATTTGTATTTCCCTCATAGTTATGGATATTGAATATCTTTTGATGTGCCTGTTGGCCATCTGTATATCTTCTTTGGAGAAATATCCGTTCAGAAATTTTGCCCATTTTTTAATTGGGTTGTTAGTTTTTTCTTGTTGAAATGTATGTTTTTTTTAATATTTTGGATATTAACCATTTATCAGATATATGGCTTGCAAATATATTGTCCCAATTGTTAGGTAGTCTTTTTGTTTTGCTGATAGTTTCCATTGTATTGCAGAATGTTTTAGTTTGAAGTAGTCTCATTTGTTTATTTTTTCTATTATTTCCATGGCCTGGTCAGACATTATATTTGAAAATGTGCTGCTAAGATCTATATTAAAGAGCATGCTGACTATGTTTTCCTTTAGGAGTTTTATGGTTTCAGGTCTGAAATTCAAGTCTTTAGTCCTTTTTGAGTTAATTTTTGTGTCTGGTGAGAGACAATAGTCTACTTTCATTCTTTTGCATGTGGCTGTCCAGTTTTCTCCACACCATTTATTGAAGAGACTTTCCTTTCTCTGATGTATGGTCTTTGACTCCCTTGTCAGAAATTAGCTGTCCATAGATGTGTAGGTTTTTTTCTGGGCTCTCAGTTCTTTTCCATTGATCTGTGTGTCTGGTGTTGTGCCAGTACCATACTGTTTTGGTTACTATAGCTTTGCAGTATATTTTGAAATCAGGGAGTGTGATACCGCCAGCTTTGTACTTTTTTATCAGGATTCCTTTGGCTATTTGGGGTCCTTTGTTGTTCCTTATAAGTTTTAGGATACTTTGTTCTATTTCTGTGAAAAATGTTGTTGGAACGTTGATAGGGATTGCATTGAATCTGTAGATTGCTTTAAAAAGTATGGAAATCATATGGTATTTGACTTTCTCCCTCTGACTTATTTCAGTCAGCATAATACCCTCAAGGTCCATCCATGTTATCACAAATGGCCGGGTTTCATGATTTCTTATGGCTGAGTAGTATTCCATTGTGTACATATACTACATCTTCTTTATCCATTCGTCCATTGATGGGCACCAAGGTTGCTTCCAAGTCTTGGCTATTGTGTATAAAGCTGCAATGAACATAGGGGGCATGTATCTTTATGTCTTTGCTTTTTCAAGTTCCTTGGATAAATACTCAGCAGCGGGATAACTGGATCATATGGTAGATCTATTCTTAATTTTCTGAGGATACTCCATACAGCTTTCCATAGTGGCTGCACCAGTTTGCACTCTCAACAGCAGAGTACAAGGGTTCCCTTCTCTCCAAAGTTTTTCATTTCCTAGCTTGTTAATTATAGCCATTCTGACCAGAGTGAGGTGATACTCCATTGTCGTTTTAATTTGCATTTCCTTGATAGCTCATGATGTTGAGCACCTTTTCATATGCCTGTTTGCCATCCGTATATCTTCTTTGGAGAAATCTCTGTTCAGATCTTTTGCCCAGTTTTTAATTGGGTTGTTGTTGTTTTTGTTGTTGAGATATATGAGTTCTTTGTATATTTTGAATATTAATCCTTTATCTGATATATGGTTTGCAAATATCTTCTCCCAATTGTTAGGTCGTCTTTTTGTTTTGTTGATGGTTTCCTTTGCTGTGAAGAAGCTTTTTAGTTTGATGTAGTCCCATTTGTTCATTTTTTCTTTTGTTTCCCTTGCCTGGTCAGACATGGTACTTGAAAATACACTGCTAAGACCAATGACAAAGAACGTACTGCCTGTACTTTCTTCTAGAAGTTTCATGGTTTTGGGTCTTACATTCAAGTCTTTAATCCATTTTGAGTTGTTTTTGTGCGTGGTGTAAGGGAATGGTCTACTTTGATTCTTTTGCATGTGGCTGTCCAGTTTTCCCAACACCATTTATTGAAGAGACTCTCCTAGTTCCATCCTATGGTCCTGGATCCCTTGTCAAATGTTAGCTGTCCATAAATTGTGGGTTTATTTCTGGGCTCTTGACTCTGTTCCCTTGATCTGTGTGTCTGTTTTTGTGCCAGCACCATGCTGTTTTGGTTACTATGGCTTTGTAGTATATTTTGAAATCAGGGAGGGTGATACCTCCAGCTTTGTTCTTTTTTCTCAGGAATCCTTTGGCTATTCTGGGTCTTTTGTTGTTTCATATAAATTTTAGGATGCTTTTGCTCTATTTCTGTGGAAAATGTTGTTGGAACTTTGATACGGATTGCACTGAGTCTATAGATTGCTTTAGGAAGCATGGACATTTTAACAATGTTAATTCTTCCAATCCAAGAGCACGGAAAATCTTTCCATTTCTTTGTGTTTTTTGAGTTCTTTCAATAAAGTTTTACACTTTTCGGTGTACAGAACTTTCACCTCTTTGATTAAATTTATTCTTAGGTATTTTATTCTTTTTGTTGCAATTGTAAATGGGATTGTATTCTTAAATTTTCTTTCTGCTACTTCGTTGTTAGTGTATAGAAAAGCAACGGGTTTTTGTACATTGATTTTGTATCCTGCGACTTGACTGTATTCCTTTATTTTTTCTAGAAGTTTTTTAGTGGATTCATTAGGGCTTTCAAGATATAAAATCATATCATCTGCAAAGAGTGAAAGCTTCGCTTCTTCTTTTCCAATATGACTCCCTTTTATTTCTTTCTCTTGCCTCATTGCTCTGGCTAGGACTTCGAATACAATGTTAAATAAGAGTGGTGACAGTGGGCTTCCTTGTCTGGTTCCTGTTCTTAGAGGAATAGATTTCAATTTTTCTCCATTGAGAATGGTATTTGCTGTGGGTTTGTCATATATGGCCTTTATTATGTTGAGGTATTTTCCTTCGATACTCATTTTACTTGTAGTGTTTATCATAAATGGATGCTGTGTGTTGTCAAATGCTGTCTGTGTATCTATGCAGATGAGCATGTGGTTGTTATTCTTCATTTTGTTAATGTTGTGTATCATGTTGATAGATTTGTGGATGTTGAACCATTCCTGCATCTCTGGAATGAAACCCACTTGATCATTTTGTATGAACTTTTTAATGTATTGTTGTGTTCTATGTGCTAGTATTTTGTTGACTATTTTTGCATTGATATTCATCAGTGATATTGGCCTGTAATTTTCTTTTTTTGTGTTGTCCTTGTCTGGTTTTGGTATCAGGATAATGTTGGCTTCGTAGAACGAGTTAGGAAGCCTCCCCTCCTCTTCAATTTTTTGCAAGAGTTTGAGGAGGATAGGTATTAAGTCTTCTTTGAATTTCTGGTAGAATTCACCAGGGAATCCATCTGGTCATGGACTTTTAATTTTTGGGGGGATTTGATTACTGTTTCGATCTCCTTACTGGTGATTGGTCTATTCAAATTCTCTACTTCTCCTTGGTCCAGTTTTGGAAGGTTGTATGTTTCTAAGAATGTATCCATTTCTTCTAGATTATCCAATTTGTTGGCATATAGCTTTGCATAGTATTCTCTTATCTTTTGTATTTCTGGGGTGTCCGTTGTAATCTCTCCTCTTTCACTTCTAATCTTATTTATTTGTGCCTTCTCTCTTTTTTTCTTTGTGAGTCTAGCTAAGTGTTTGTCAATTTTGTTTATCTTTTCAAAGAACCAGCTCTTGGTTTCATTAATTTTTTGTATCTTTTAACCTCTATTTCATTTATTTCTACTCTGAATTTTATTATTTCCTTCCATCTGTTGATTTTGGGCTTTGTTTGTTGTTCATTTTCCAGTACCTTTAGATGCGCTTTTAGTTGTCTATTTGGGATTTTTCTTCTTTGTTGAGGTACGCCTGAATTGCTATAAAATTCCCTTTTAGAACTGCTTTTTCTCTATCCCACAGATTTTGGCATATCGCATTTTCATTTTCATTTGTCTCCATGAATTTTTTGATTTCTTTATTGACCCAATCGTTGTTCAGTAGCATTTTGTTTAGTCTCCCCATTTTTCTGGCTTTTCCGGTTTTCTTCCTGTAGTTGACTTCTAGTTTCATACCTTTGTGGTCAGAAAAGATGCATGGTATTATTTCAATCTTCTTAAATTTATTGAGACTTGTTTTGTGGCCTAATATGTGATCAATCCTGGAGAATGTTCCATGTGCATTTGAAAAGAATGTGTTTTCTTTGGTTTTTGGATGGAATGTTCTGTATATATCTGCTAAGCCCATCTGGTCTAATGTGTCATTTAAGGCCAGTGTTTCCGTATTGATCTTCTGTTTAGATGATGTATCCATTGGTGTAAGTAGTTTGTTAAAGTCTCGTACTATTATAGTGTACTGTCTAGTTCTCCTTTTATGTGTGTTAATGATTGCTTTATATATTTAGGTGCTCCTATGTTGGGTGCATAGATATTTACAAGTGTTATATTTTCTTGTTGGATTGTTCCCTTTATCATTATGTAGTGTCCTTCTTTGTCTCTTATTACAGTTTTTGTTTTAAAGTCTATTTTGTCTGATATAAGTATTGCTACCCTCTCTTTCTTTTCTTTGCCATTGCATGGAAAATCTTTTTCTCCCTTTTGCTTACTTTATTTCTTCTTCCCAATAACCCTATGGGATTAACCCATATGGGATAATATGCCCAGATAAAGAAATCAGGGGTCAGAGAAGTTTAAGAGACTTGCCAGAGATTACACACTTAGGGCTAAGTAAGGATGAGAACCCATTTCTGTCTCTTTTTTGAAGGGTTTGCTCCCTAAAATCATGTACAACTATGTGCCTATACATTTTTCAGGGGAGGAAGGTGACCATTGTACTGTCATCACAATTTCCAAGGGTTCTGTGACTCAGAATTGAAGAACCTGTGGCCCAAATTCCTTGACATATGCTCTATCTCTGTACTGTTTGGAGTGGGAGTGCAGCAAACTAAGACCTAGTTCTCAGGGGAAGCTTCCTCTGGGAGATTTGCCCAAGTGAGGGTGTGCATAAGCATTTTTCCCTTGTTTAGATCACATTGTGATACTTGAGCATCTTTCCTATGTTCGTCCTGGGAAGTCATAGTGGCCCTGAGCATTCTAGGATAACAGAGAAGGGTCTACGAATTCAGGCATTGACATAGTGATTTCGAAAGCCTTACTGAGGCCCTAACTGTGCAGTGGGCAATACTGAGAGAGGGAGAGGGGAAAGGGAGAGAAATGAGAGAGAGAAATGAGGATGAGGGAGAAAGGGAGAAGTGAGGGAGAGAAAAGAGGGAAAGGAAGACGGGGAGAAATGAGGGAGAGGAAGAGAAATGAGGGAAAGGAAGAGGGAGAGAAGTGAGGGGGAGACAGAGATGACATGTTCTTTGTCTTCAGTAGGTCTATAGTCTAGCTGGGGAGCTCTGATTTACAAGGAAATGATTTGGATTTAATCGAGTGCGATAGTAGATCTGAGAATAGGAGTGGTCCTCCAGGCTTCCTGGAGGAGGTGTGGTAAAAAAAAAGCCTCCAGGACAGCAAGCAAGGGAGCAGCAGGTTCCCTGTTGGTTTTCCAAGGGAACTGGGGTTGAAGACACCTGGGCCCTGAGGATCAGAAGGCCCAGCTCTCACAAGCTTCCAATTTATCCATAGGCCTTGGAAATGGCAGAGCTGACAGCTCGGATCTCCCAGCTGGAGGTGGCCCGACAGAAGAAAGAGAGTGAGGCTGTGGAATGGCAGCAGAAGGTAAAACACAGTGCTCAGAGCAAAGCCTTGTGGGAATATATATATTCCAGTTCTTTGGATTCCTTAGGTTTGGGTTCCTTCCACCTTCCATCCATTGTTTCAGGCTTTGGAAGGTGAGGCTGAACCTTTTCATGACTATTCATGAAGCACAGGTATTTTGCCACTGATAAAGCTCACCCTCCACAGGACCACACACCATGTCAACACAGTGCTGGTCCATGCACACTTCCCAACCCCCTGGAGCATACCCTGATGCCACACTGCAGAGGCCCCTACCTCTCCACCAATGCCCCCACATTTCACCTGATCCTCACACAGGCCCTGCCCCACAGAGGCAGACACCCTTGCCTGCCTATAGAGGATCAAGGCACCCAGTGAATGCAGGCTGAAAAATAGCCTGAGGGCTTGCTGTTGGGTGGCTCCAGTCCCTAGGATGGGCTGCCTGCCCTGGCTGAACTGGATTAAATCTGTGCTCTAGTGGGTGTGGCAGAACCCTGAGCTAATTGACCAAAGGAAGAACCTTAAAGGCACCCACCAGGGTCTGTGTCAGCATGCCTGGACCAGCTCAGAACAATGGCCCCCGCCAATGTCTCAGTCTCCAAAGAGGTCCCTCCTCTCACCAAGATGCCTCCAGAGCCCACCAGGTGAGTCTCATTTCACCAAAGGACTGTCAGCCTTCTCTCTGGTGATTTTAGCTTGCTACAATGAGTGAGTTTGTGTGTGGACCCTTTAAGACCCAGGTCTTTTCGGCTTTTGGCCTATAGTTTTCCTGGGGGTATCCTCACTGCAGTTAATAACCAGTGAAGCCAGACAGTAACACTCCCATCTCAGTTGGGCTGAGTCTGAAGGATGCTTATAGCAGTATTGACCCCCACTCCAGATCTCACTCCTCCAGGGAGGCCTTCATACCTTAGGGTGTCTCCTGCCTGGCCAGCTGAGAAGCTCTGCTTCTACCAAAGGTGGCTTTTTTCCTCTCCAGTAGGAATTTCTGCCTCTTCTGCCTTAGTCAGGACTGTCAGTTGTTGTGGGAGTTCTTCTAATCCAGTTTTCAGTTTTCTATCTAGGGTAATTTTTCCAAAAATAATTGTAACCTGGTTGTGTTCATGGGAGTAGATGAGTTCAGAGTCTGCTTATGCTACCATCTTGACGAGATCTCCTGAGTTTGTTTCTTAACAGTGATAATGAATATGTACTGCTGTCCATGGTCTTGCCCAGTCCCCCTTATGACTACCAAAATATACTTGAAAAATAGTTTAACCTGTATTCCGTGGCCACAGAACAGAGCAATGTCAGCTGAACCATTAAAATATATATACAATTGTATTATTATGAAAAAATAAGATATTAAAACAGCTAAATTAGTATAAAATATGTGTATAAAATCAATACTTTTGTTACCTGTCAGCAACAGACAGTTAAACATTTTAGTGGAAAAAAACCTTCCATTCACAAAAGCAACAAAAAATTATATTAGCCAATATTATAAATTTAATAAGAAATATGGAGCACCATTTGGAAAGATGTTTGTCTGAAAATTTGAAGTTTTCTATACATTCAAAGAAAATAGGTGTGATAGATGACAGAACTCTGGATGTCTGTTGAGGAAGGCTATTTGTTTAAACATCTGGATCTCAACGATGTCTGTTTGGGCAGAAGGAAGGATAAAGTGGAGAATCATTAAGTCTGATGGGGGAGGGTCAAAGTTTCAGAACAGGATACCTGGGAAGGAGATTGTTGGAGAAGAAAGCTTCCAGTGGAAGATTTCGTAGGTGGCAGAATATTTCAAAATATCTTTTGGAGATGTTCAAAGGAAACTCAAGGTGTTTGAATATATTGGGAGTGATAACGTGTTTAGAGGAAAGGCCATTAGAGATGTGAGCAGAACAATCCTGAGTATTATAAAGAGAAAAAACAAGCCTTTGAGTTGTTTCTTGGAACTGAGCTGTTCAAGGAACAAGACAATGGGAACAGCATATTTCTGGAGAAGAAGTTATAAATGTAGACCATCAATTCTTGAATTGCATTTTTGCACAGATATTGCCTGCTAAAGTCAACAGCATGAAAGCCATCTATTTGGGTCTTGGCCCAGAAAAGTGGCATGCATGCATACTCTTCATCAGGCCCACCAAGTGAACAGAGAGACTGAATGCTAACAATAGGCACATCTGAAAAGCAGAGTGCACTAGCAAAGCTTCCTAAGGATACCAGAGAGGGAGAAGTTAGTGGACCTCAGATTTTATGCCTCTAGAAGAAATTGTAATGAATGATATTTGTTAAGTAAGAGCATCTGCACATTGAACTCTAGAAGCTAAATTAACAATTCAACTCTCAAGAAAGCTGTACATTCACAGATATTTGGCAATCTTCTAAACTATCAAGTCAGAAAAAGTATGGAAAAACATAGTTACTTATTCAACTTAATTATCCTGTTGAAAATGATAATTTAATACTAAGGGAAAATTAAGCTCTTGTATCTGTACTCTAACTCAGTGGAAAATTTAAACTGTAAGTTAACTTTTACATCCTTCCTTGTAGAGCCCTACGATGAACATATGTAACTTGGTAAGAAATATGTAAGGGTTTGCCAGACCATTAGACAATGGTTAAGATTTGACCACTGCAACCCAGGTTCATGTCCTGGTCAGGGAACCACACTACACATCAGTTGTCATATTGTGGTGGCTTCACGTTGTTGTGATGCTGAAAGCTATGCCACTGGTATTTCAAATATTGAGAGGGTTACTCATGTTGGACAGGTTTCAGTGGAGCTTCCAGACTAAGACAGACTAGGAAGAAGGACCTGGCCAACTCCTTATGAAAAAAATGGTTATGAAAACCCTATGAGCAGCAGTGGAAAATTGTCTGATATAGCACCACAAAGCGAGAGGATGGGGCAAAATGACCAGGCAGGGGTCCACTCTGCTGTACACAGTGTCACTAGGAGTTGGAACTGACACAATAGCACTAGCAAAGCAACATGAGAGAACAATCCAGGAGTCATGTGTCTTCTTTTTAGGCTTATTCCTTTATAAGAAAAACAAATAGTTGACCCATTGTACTTCTTTTCCAGTCAAAATTGAGATACCAGTGTTTAGTGCCTACTCACATAATGGGAACTTGGATTGTGAATGCTGACCCTGGTGGTGCCATTACATTGCTGTGTGATTTACCATGTGTGATGTAACCTCCATAAACTACATATATGAATAAATATATATATCAATATATATAACCATATATATAAAATAAATATACACATATATATTTGATAGTTACATATACATACATACATAATATGTATATATAGCTAAGATCTATATATAAGCAACTTTATAGTTATAATTTATGTCATAGAAATTGTCCATTTTAAGTGTACAAGTCAATTATTTGTAGTGAATTCACTGAGTTATGCCACCATCACCATAATCCCATATTAGAACAATTTCATCACCCCAGTAAGATACCCCGTGCTCATTAGCTAATCAATTTTCTGTCTCTGGATTTGACTGTTTTGAACATTTCATATAAATGGAATCATACAATAAATGGTCTTTTGTGTCTGGCTTATTTCCCTTAGAAGAAAGTTGTCTAGGTTTATCCATGTTCTAACATGGATGGATCAGTACTTTTATGGTTTTCATTGTTGAATAATATTCCAGTTTATGAATATAGCACTTTTTATTCACCCATTCATCAGTTGAGGACACAAGTTGTTTTCCATTGTTTTCTATTGTGATTAATACTTATAAGAACATTCACATCCAAATATTAGTGTAGAAATATGTTTGAATTTCTCCTGGATAAATACATAAGAATGGAATTGTTATGTTGTATAGTAAATTATGTTTAACTTTTAGAAGAAACTGCCAAATTGTTTTCCAAAGCAGCTACACCATTTCACATTCATTTCTACCAGCAATACGTGTGGGTTCCCATTTTTCCACATCCTTGACAACACTTGCTATTGTCTGTCCTTTTTATTATAGCCATTCTGGGCATGATAAGTATTTTTTTCATCAAATTAAGGTGGTTAAATGTTTGGTCTGTCAGAATGTTTGGACATTGCATTATATAATATGTAAATAAAATGGAAAAAGTTGCTGGCTTATTATAGGTAATTTGACCTAAACATTGTAAATCTTCTAATATTATGTGACTGATGACCACAAAATTTTAGCTCTTGGAAACATGTTGGATTGATATTTTCCTGTGTTGATTATTTCTCAGAAAAGACTCATGTGTTGGTGAGGTTCAGACTGAATGCTGTTCACTGGGAGGAATACAGTCATTTCAAGCATAAGTTGCCCATGTATAGAATCTCATAGACAGGAGAACTTTAGAGGTCATTTGGATTAGCCAACTACATTGTTTCAGTACATTATACCTAACTCTGTTCTGACTGGGGACAGTGAAGTGATTTATTGTCTTTACCTGGCACCACATGAGCAAAAAGGCATCCTTTGGGCTGAGAGCATTCCTGAGTTGAAGAGTGCTTTCTATTCCAGATTCCTAGGATCTAATCTAGACTAATCTAAACGAATGTGTTTTTTCTTCCATTCTTCTTTTCTGGGCCTCTTCAGGTTACAAACTCTGGTATGTTACTTGGAAGAGGGCCACTCTGACTGAATTATAACTAATGAATTATGTACTGAAACATTATGAATAATGGTAGGCTTTATTGTCTGGATGTGAAATGTCGGTAACTGGAAAATGCCATATGTTTTGTGGTTTCTTGGTCAAGGAGCTGTCACAATCTGAAATTTGTTTTTGTTTGGGGTATTTTCTTAAATATTAATTCTGATGTTAGTCTCCAGGTTGTGTGTCTCCTGGCAGTTAGATTACCATTTTTTCCATACTGTTTGGCAGCAGAGCCTATTGATTCCCCACCCTTCTGTTTGTCCTTTAAGGGATGAGATGCACATGTAATGTATTGAAACTAATCTGGTGGAGCAAAAGTCATTGTTATCTAGGAAAAAATTGAATTATGACCTTCACCATGTCAATGAGGTAAGCCTATCAATTCATTTTTGAGACTTGACTGCATTTATGTGGGCTATTCAACAAAAAAAATAAAATGATATATGCAACTGACACTGAGGATAGTATTAGGCCTGTAATTAAAAATATTTGAATTCTCACCTTGGCTTTTTCAGTGATTCAGTGTATATGGCGTTTATGTCTTAATTTTATGAACTGGAAAATAAAGAAGCTATTATAGCTTCTCCTCCCCATAGTAATACTGCAATTTATTTGTTATATAATGTTTTTACTTGTTCTAATAACTTAAAAACAGTGAATACGAAGCAGCCATTGTGTAGAATTGTGATGCTTTAATAATAGTTTTTCATGTATACAAAGTTTCTCTTCTTATCACATTATCCTTCACTGTTGTGTAAAATCCTCTTCCCAGTGATAACTAAAGTTTTAGAATTTAAGTTATTGTATGTAGAGGACCTTGTTTATAATTCTTTATTTTTTCTTTTCAGCTAGTCAAGTCTGAACTTCCTCCTTCGATAACAAATGAAACAAAACTTTTACTCAATATGGATGTCATGGCAGAAATAGACATAAGATCCATTTCTCTACTTGCCTATCTGCTTTTTATATACTACCAAGCTGTAAGGATCTGTATTGTACCCATTCTGATGAAGATTGCCATGATAGCAGGTTATCACCAGGAGAACTTTTCAGTTAAGCAAATGAAGCAGGATGGCTTAAGGCATGCCATCTGTACCTTCCCACTGCCTTACTCATGCTTTTTCTCCTCTGCCTTAATATTGACTAATTACAAAAATGTTCAGTGTAAATTAGCAATTTTTAAAAATATTTTATTACTTTGTTGTACATACAAGATACATCAGAGATCTGCTTAGTGAAGTAGAAATTCTTTGTTCACACATTTGCAAATGGCTACTGATGAAAATAATTGACAAGTTCTTCTCTTAACTAAGCTTACTTTTTCTGGTGATTGCTTTCTTTATAAATTATACAAAGAGGACTTTTATTCTCTCTCTCTTTATATGATCACAAACTGGAAAATACGTCTATTTCAGTGGGCTTTTACCCTAGTTACCCTGTTGAATGACAGAACTTTCTTGAGTACCTGCCTCTTATGACCAAGGGGCTGTGGAGACTATTTAAGGGAATATTTAAAAGAGCATTTAGTCAGTCAGAAAAAGAATACTTATGAGCAGTTTAGTCACTAGCATTACTGCATTACCCATCTGCTTTATTTATTTTTTAACATTACTTCATATCCTAAGATACCCACTTCATCTTTTATGACATACCTGTGGCCATGGGTGACATTTTTCTTTCTTCCTTTCTTTTTTTGAGGAAGATTAGCCCTGAGCTAACATCTGCCACCAATTCTCCTCTTTTTGCTGAGGAACACTGGCCCTGAGCTAACATCCATGCCCATTTTCCTCTACTTTATATGTGGGACACCTGCCACAGCATGGCTTGACAAGCGATGTGTATGTGCACACCCGGGATCTGAACCAGTGAACCCCAGGTCACCGAAGCAGAACGTGCAAATGTAACTGCTGCACCCATTGGTGGCATTTTAATGAGAAGATTTGATAAAGGGAGAATCTGTGCATGTTAGGCTGTGATATGGTTAAGTGTCTAAATGTTAAATGCACTACTGTACAAATATTGGATAGGTAACCAAATTTAAGCTATACAAAGAAATCATGCATTTTGACTGAGTTGGGTAGTAAAAGATCATAATTATAACTAGAAATTGTGAGAAGACCAAAAAGAGCACGACATCTGCTTTCTTAAATTGCCTTTGTTAGCCTCTACCTCAGCTTCCTGTGAATAGCAAGGAAACTTAATTCCTGGCAGAAAATTCTCTTTAATACTGTTCTTACAGATTTCTTTCTCCTAACTTAATAAGGTCTTATTGTTGTTGCCGTTTTAAGGAAAAAAAAAAAACCTTCTACATTTCCATAATTGTTTTCTCCAGCTAGGTAAGACCTATAGATGAAACTGTTTTTTCGTTATTGACCAATAAGTAGTGGAACCAGACCCTGATATGCATTATTTCTTGCTGTGTTATTTAGTCAAGATGATTTGAAAGAAATATTCTTTTCTTTCTGCCAGAGAGACTAGGCATGTTTGATGAGTCTCATCATTCAGGTTCAAACATTCAGGTTCAAATCCAGTATTTACTACATTTGCTTCTGCCTTGGAAGATAAATAGTGGTAAATATTAGTTCAAGCCACATGACAACTGTGCTTACATCATACAGTTGGACCATCAGTTGATTTTCTCCCTCCCGTCTAAAGATGAGTTAGTAAAGAAAACTACAGTCTTCACAAAATAAAATAAATGGAAATAGTCTTCCCTCAATTTTGTTAAACTTTCAAGGGATAGACTTTTTACACAAAGTATTTAAGAATGATTGACTGATAAAGACACCAGTGCTTTGTCTTTCTATCTTGAGTCTAAGTTTAATGAAATATGAAGAAGGAGAGGTAAGTCCACTTGAAGCCAATAGGAAAAAAGTTATGAAAGCATACTTGTAGAGGGATCAAGACTTATGTCCTAGTCCCACCACTTACTATCTAGATAACTCTGGGCAAGTCATTTAACCTGTTTGAATCTGTTTACTCTTGCATAAACTAAGGATAACAATAACTGCTTTTCCTGCTGCATAAATTCTTGTGAATATCAAATGAGATAATATACACAAAAGGGCCCTGAAGACTACCACATAAACTTGAGAGAATATACTATGACACCTGATTTTAAGACAAAAATTATGAAAAAAAATACCAAAGGGATGTGCTGTAGTGAGTTTGGATGTTGCACAAGACATTCAAAGAAGTTCTTTCTTAGACAGTACTTCTTTTGTTATTTACTGAGCCTAGCCTTCCATGGTCTGCCTTATATTTTATGGGAAATGTGTTCCGCAGAGATCTATATTCTAGTGGTTAGTGCTATTCCAAAATCAATGGATGTTGATGTAACTACATGAAAGATCTTTATTCTTCTCCTGTAGAAGCATCAAGAAGAAATAGTGGATATATTAGGGAAAGCTGATATTAGCTTCTAAGGCCAGAGATGAGAGTTCGTTACTCATGATTGAGATGCTCCTCGAATAGCCAGTTTGGAGAGTGACAGAATAATGCTAATCCTGTGCTGTGATGCATTTAGCAGTGTAAGACTTGTGAATTGTACTTTGTCTTACCCCCTCTTCTCCCACATTATGTATAACAAAGCACTGTCTCTCTAAAAACAGTAGTGGATACAATCCATGAAAAACCCCTGTTTCTCTGTTTGATGAGGTGCCGATAAATGACTTTGGAGAAAGATGTCGAGATTCTAATGAGCTCCTTTTGGATGATCTGAAGAACCCAGCTATAATTTAAAAGCATAGTTAATATTGTTGCTTCCTGGCACCTAAACAAGATTTAATATCTAGGATGAAATTCAGACCACATAGAAGAGATGGGGAATACATCAAAGTTGGGGGAATAAACATTTTTTTTAAAGTTCTAAACATTATTCTAATTAATGTCTAGAACAGAAATTTGTGTTAAATATCACAATGTATGGCAGCTTTATAAATAATTAGCAAATCCAGGTAGCTTGATTCTACTTATAGCAATTGAATTATATCCTTCCAGAGCTTCCTGGGACAATTAGATCTGTTTTTGAAAAGCAGGATTTTTTTTTAATATTTAAAAGATGTGACTAAAGATTTTCCTAAATTTTTAAGGTACATTTATTTTATAGTTTCTCTAATTAGCTCTAGCTTTATTATCTATGAAACTTTTATTTCCTATGGGAAATTTCATTTTCAACATATTTTTATATACCAGCAGCCATCTGTTGCTCCAGTAAAAGGATTCTCTTTACTTCAGTGCCTTGAATTCGACCTAAAGACTTATGCACTATCACCAAGAGTCATAATCTAGCCAACTTCTACCCTAAAACATAAAGAAATCTGAGAGCAAGTGACATTAAAAAGGGAAATGGCCCATTCCAAGTCAACGATTTCTCAGCTATATCTCCCATCTCCAATCTCTCTAGTTTCGTCAAGTACGTTCTGACATATATGTAATTCCTTTCAAATTAATTGTGCTTCAGAAACTCTGTGACATTTTTCATCAACCTGGAACAGTTTTTATATAAACTTTTCCTACAGCAGCATTCATATTTGTCTAACCAGTGGGCACCACCACACTTAGAATCTAGATCATCTATTTGGTAAAGGGAATATTTAAAACATTTTAGGTTTTCAAAATGAATGCAAAAGCTTAAACCTAAATTTTTTAAGAGATGAGTTTGTACCACTTTCTTACTCTTTTACTCTCATCTGCTAAAGTCCCCCTATATATTTACTCATTTTATGCTCCTTTTATTTTACAAAGTTCTGCATATATTTCCATAGCCTGTCCAATGAAGTCAATTTCAAAAGAAAGGAAGGATTTCATCATTATTTTCAGTCAACATATCTTCAAAAGAGCATGTTCATTTAATTTAAATATAACGGTTTACACAATCTTTAAAATTCTTAAGAAGGGCAAGACTTCATTTTACTCAGGACTGTGCTTTTGACATGTAGGAGTGAATCTAGCATACTTCATAAATTGAAAAAAAATTGTGTTGTCCCCATAATGTTGCTCCACATGTTACATAAAGTTAGTAAAGAACTTAGCATGCATTTCACAGTGTCCTCTTCGTTGAGGTAGACTGAGCCTTATGACAAAAAGGAATACAACTTCTAGACATGTGTGCATTTAGGTATGAAACATTGTGTAAAATACACACATATATGAACTTGTGTTTGAACCATTTTTTTATTGAGTTCATAAGAGTTAACATCAATGTAAGATTTCAGTTGTACATTAGTTCTTGACTGTCACCACATAAGTGGTCCCCTTCATCCCCAGTGCCCCCCACCCCCTTCCCCTGGTACCCACTAAACTGTTTTCTTTGTCCATGTACTTGTTTATATTCCACATAGGAGTGAAATCATCTGGTGTTTGTATTTCTCAGACTGGTTTATTTCTCTTAGCATAATTCCCTCTAGGTCCTTCCATGTTATTGCAAATAGGATGACTTTGTCTTTTTTTTTTACAGCTGAGTAGTATTCCATTGTGTGTATATATATATATACCACATCTTCTTTATACAATCATCGGTTGATGGGCACTTGGGTTGTTTCCATGTCTTGGACATTGTGAATAGTGCTGCAATGAGCATAGGGGTGCACATGTTACTTTGGATTGTTGATTTCAAATTGTTCGGGTAGATACCCAGTAGTGGGATAACTGGGTCATAAGGTAATTCTGTTTTCAGTTTTTTGAGAAATCTCCATACTGTTTTACATAGTGGGTGCACCAGTTTGCATTCCCCCCAGCAGTGTGTGAGGGCTCACTTCTCTCCACACCCCCTCCATTTGTTATTTTTAGTCCTAATGATTGTAGCCATTTTAGCAGGCATAAGGTGCTATCTTAGTGTAGTTTTGATTTGCATTTCCCTGATGATTAGTGATGTTGAACATTTTTTCGTATGTTTATTGGCCATCTGTATATCTTCTTTGGAAAAATGTCTGTTCATCTCCTCTGCCCACTTTTTGATTGGGTTGTTTGCTTTCTTATTGTTCAACTGTGTGAGTTCCTTATATATTATGGAGATTAACCCCTTGTCAGATATATTATTTGCAAATACTTTCCCCCAATTGGTGGGTTCTCTCTTTGTTTTGACCCTAGTTTCTTTGCGTTGCAGAATCTCTTTAGTCTGATGAATTCCCACTTGATATCTTCCAGGAGTTTTATAGTTTCGGGACATATCTTCAAGTCTTTGATCCACTTTGAGTTCATTTTTGTGTATGGTGTGAGATAGTGGTCTACCTTCATTATTTTGCATGTGGTTGTCCAGTTTTCCCAATACCATTTATTGAAGAGACTCTTTTCTCCATTGTATGTTCTTGGCACCGTCGTCGAAGATTAGCTGACCGTAGATGTGTGGTTTTATTTCTGGGCTTTCAGTTCTGTTCCATTGATCTGTGTGCCTGTTTTTGTACTAGTATCATGCCATTTTGGTCACTATGGCTTTATAGTACATTTTGAAATCAGGGATTGTGATAGTTCCAGCCTTGTTTTTTTTTTCCTCAGGATTTCCTTAGCAATTCAGGTTCTTTGATTGCCCCATACGAATTTTAGTATTCTTTGCTGTATTTCCATGAAGAATGTCATTGGGATTCTGATAGGAGTTGCATTGAATCTGTAGATGCTTTGGCTAGTATGGACATTTTAACTATATTTATTTTTCCAATCCATGAGCAAAGAATCTCTTTCCATCTTTTTAAGTCATTATCAATTTCTCTCAGTAATGTCTTACAGTTTTCATTGTATAAGTCCTTCACCTCATTGGTTAAATTTATTCCTAGGTACTTTTTTATTTTTTAGTTGTGATTGCAAATAGAATTATATTTTTGAGTTCTCTTTCTGTAAGTTCGTTGTTGGAGTAGAGAAAAGCAACCAATTTTTGTAAGTTGGCTCTGCACCCTGCAACTTTATTGTAGTTGTTAATTGTTTCTATTAGTTTTCCAATGGATTTTTTGGCATTTTCTACATATGAGATCATGTCGTCTGCAAATAGTGAGAGTTTCACTTCTTCACTCCCTATTTGGATTCCTTTTAAATCCTTTCTCTTGCCTAAATGCTCTGGACAAAACCTCCAGTACTATGTTGAATAAGAGTGGTGATAGTGGGCATCCTTGTCTTGTTCCTGTTCTCAAGGAGATGGCACTCAATTTTTGCCCATTGAGTATGATGTTGGCTGTGGCTTTGTCATCTATGGCCTTTATTATGTTGATGTAATTTCCTTCTATCCCCATTTCGTTAAGAGTTTTATCATAAATTGCTGTTGGATCCTGTCAAATGCTTTCTCTACATCTATTGAGAGGATCATGTGATTTTTATTCCTCAATTTGTTGATGTGGTGTATCATGTTGATTGATTTGCTGATGTTGAACCATCCCTGTGTCCCTGACATGAATCCCACTTGATCATAATGTATGATCTTTTTAATGTATTGCTGAATTCGAGTTGCCAAAATTTTGTTGAGAATTTTTGCTTCTGTGTTCATCAGCGATATTGACCTGTAGTTCTCCTTTTTTTGTGCTGTCCTTATCAGGCTTTGGTATCAGAGTGATGTTGGCCTCATAGAATGTGTTAGGAAGTGTTCCATTTTCCCTAATTTTTTGCAATATCTTGAAAAGTATAGGTATGAAATCCTCTCTGAAAGTTTGGTAGAATTCCCCAGGACAGCCATCTGATCCTGGGGTTTTATTGTTTGGGATGCTTTTGACTGATGTTTCAATCTCTTTCCTTGTGATTGGTCTATTCAGATTGTCAATTTCTTCTTGACTTAGCTTTGATAGTTTGTAAGAGTCTAAGAATTTATCCAATTCCTCCAGGTTATCCATTTCATTGGCATATATTTTTTCATAGTATTCTCATAATCGGTTGTATTTCTGTGGAGTCTGTTGTTATTTCTCCTCTTTCATTTCTGATTTTGTTTATTTGAGCTTTCTCTTTTTCTTTGTAAGTCTGGCTAGGGGTTTGTCAATATTATTTATCTTCTCAAAGAACCAGCTCTTTGTTTCATTGTTTCTGCCTTTATTGTTTCAATAGCATTTATTTCTGCTGGGATTTTTATTATTTCTCTCCTACTGCTTACTTTTGGCTTCGTTTATTCTTCTTTTTCTAATTCAGTTAGGTGTAATTTGAAATAGCTTATTTTGGATTTTTCTTGTTTGTTTAGGTGTGCCTGTTTTGCGATGGATTTCCCTCTTAATCCAGCTTTTGCTGCATCCCATATGAGTTGGTATGGCAAGTTATTGTTTTCATTTCTTTCAAGATATTTTTTGATTTCTTCTCTAATTTCTTCAATGATCCATTGCTTGTTCAAAAGCATATTTAGTCTCCACATCTTTGTCTCTTTCTCAGCTTTTTTCTTGTAATTTATTTCTAGCGTTTTAGCATTATGATCAGAGAAAATGCTTGTTATTATTTCAATTTTCTAAATTTATATAGGCTTGCTTTGTTTCCCAACATACAGTCTATCCTTGAGAATGTTCCATGCGTGCTTGAGAAGAATGTGTTTCCTGCTGTTTTTGGATGGAATGTTCTATATATGTCTATTAAGTCCAACTGGTTTAGCTTTTCGTTTAGTTTCACTGTTTCCTTGTTGATTTTCTGTCTGGATGATATATCCAATGATGTGAGTAGGGTGTTGAGGTCCCTTACTATTATTGTGTTATTTTTAATATCATTTCTTTTAGATTTGTTAATAGCTGCTTTATGAACTTTGGTGCTCCTGTGTTGGGTGCATAGACATTTATAAGCATTATTTCTCCTTGATGGAGTGTCCCTTTGATCATTAATTATTACCCCTCTTTGTCTCTCTTTACCTGCCTTATCTTGAAGTCTACTTTGTCTGATATAAGTATTGCGACACCTGCTTTCTTTTGTTTGCCATTAACCTGGAGTATTGTCTTCCACCCCTTTTCTCTGAGCCTGTATTTGTCATTGGAGCTGAGGTGTGTTTCCTGGAGGCAACAAATTGTTGGATCTTGTTCTTTAATCCATCTTACCACTCTGTGTTTTTTTATCAGAGAGTTCAATCCATTTACATTGAGGGTGATTATTGATGTATGACGGCTTAATGCCGTCATTATATTACTTGTTTTCTGGTTTTCCTGCATTTCCTTTGTTTTTTGTCCTGTGTGTTTTGGTCTATCCATTTAATTATGCAGTTTTTTATGCTGTGTTTCTTTGTTTTTTCCTTATTTACTTCTTGTGTCTCTGTTCTGCTTTTTAGTTTAGTGGCTACCCTGAAGTTTGTATTCACAATCTCATGCATAACATAGTCCATTTACTGATGAACCCTTATTTCCTTACTCTAAACTGATTCAGTCCCTTTACTCCTCCCTTCATAAGTTATTATTCTCATATGTTATTCCAACCTGTGTTGTGAGTTTGTGGTTGAAGTGACAAGATTGTCTTTGTTTTTGGTGTTTTCCTTCCCTTTAGCTTAATGCTATAGTTGAATATTTGCTTCACCTATTCTGATTCTGTCTAGCTATTAGTCTCCTTACTCTGTGTTTTCTGACCCCTTTCTCCCCTTTTTTCTTTTTTCAGGTATGAAGGCCTTCTTGAGGATTTCTTGTGGAGGAGTCTCATAGCTATGGAGTCCCTTAGGTTTTGTTTGTCTGGGAAAGATTTAATTACTCCCTCATATCAGAAGGATATTTTTGCTGGGTAGAGTATTCTTGGCTGAAGATTTTTATCTTTTAAAGTTTTGAATATGTCATTCCATTCTCTCCTAGCTTGTAAGGGTTCTTCAGAGAAATCTGCTGAAAGTCTGATAGAGATTCCTTCATAGGTTATTTTCTTCTCCCTTGCTGCCCTGAGTCTTCTTTCTTTGCCATTCATTTTTGCCAGTTTTACTACTATATGCCTTGCATATATGGTCTTTTTTGCATGTATGGTCTTTTTACATTTACAAATCTAGGAGATCTGAAAGCTTCCTCCTCACACATGTCTCTCTCATTCCTTAGATTTGGGAAGTTCTCTGCTATTATTTCTTTCAGCATGATTTCTGCTCCATTCTCCTTCTCTTCACCTTCTTGAATACCTATTATTCTTATGTTGCATTTCCTCATTGAGTTGGATATTTCCTAGAGACTTTCTTCATTTCTTCTTAGTCTCAGTTCTCTCTCCTCCTCTGTGTGCAGCATTTCAACACATCTATCTTCGATTATGCTGATTTGCTACTCTATGGTGTCCACACGAGCATTCAGGAAGTCTCTGTTTTGTTTTATCTCTTCCATTGTGTCTTTCATCTCTAATATTTCTAATTGATTCTTTTTTATAGTTTCAATCTCTTCTGTGAAGCAGCTACTGAACTCGAATTTTTCTCTATATTCTCTTTTATCTCATTGAATTTTTTATGATAGCTATTTTGAATTCATTGTAATTTAGTTTAATTCTTTCTGTGTCCTCAGGACTGAATTCTGGGTGCTTGTTTTATCTCTGGCCTGGAGATTTGATGAATTACTTGATGTTGGAAGGACAGGTCTTTCCCATTGTGATATTACTCAGTTGCAGTTACAGCCTATTGCCACTGGATGGGGGTCGAGAGCCACATATTTTGAGCCCTCCACCTTCAGCTGCGCTGTTGTGGTGTGGGTCACGGCAGGAGCACATGCAGTCCTGGGTTTCCCAATCAGCTCTCGCTATCTGGTCTCCCGGGGTCTTGGCTTGATGAAGTCACCCCCGTGTGAAAGCTTTTGCCCCATTAGAAGGCTTCCCTCTAGGCTGCAAGGGGCCTAGGGAGTCCTGGGTGATCCCACAGATGTGCGACACCTCCCCCACTCCTTCCCTCTCAGAGCCTCCTGCGGCAGCAACTGCAGGGGAGGCAGCAAAGTTCTCTCTTACCCCATTCCAGCTCCTCCAAGTGGGGCTCCAACCTCTCTACCCTCCATTGTGTGGCTGCCGTGACTCTCTGAGGATTTTTGTACTTTTAGGTTATTTTCTGTTGGAATATTGTTGCTCCTTTATGTTGTATGTTGGAGGGGAGAGACTTCCTGGCAAGCTCACTCCACCATGATGCTGAACCATTTTTTCTGCTTCAAAAAAATCTCCTAGACTGACTGCCTTCTGATTGTGTGATTCTATGCAAGGTGAAAACGTTACAGAGTCGTATGTATCACAAAGCAGCATGAGCAAAAGTGACCTGCATTGATAAGCACTTCTATGTTAACCAGATAGATGAGTAGAATTCAGGCTTAGTCCTTAGACAGTGTTGAGAGTTTTAAAGCAAGAACAGAAGGAGAATTGGAGGTGAAGGTGACATAGCTGGAGCAGGGACTACAAATAAGAACAAAGAGGTGAGTAAATTAGGCAAAGTAAGGCAGTATCTCTAAGTCCAAGTTTCAGGAGTTTATATTTTAAAATGAGAAGCAATGTGAAGCAACTGAGGAGAACTGAAGGGTAAAATGAAATCAAATTGACGTGTTGTATGAATAATCTGGCTGCAGTTTGGATAGCATTAAGAATCAAACATTTATAGGTCTACCAAATGTTTTCTGTTTTCTGAGGGTGTACGGCTCATGCTCAATAGGTAATGAAATATTTTGCTACTAGCCTCAAACAAAAGACCAAATGACTGAAAGGTCTTAACGTTTACCAAGGGATATTCAACTTGGACTTTTTTTGTGATAATTAAGTGAAAGCAATATGATATATTGGAGTATGTGAGGAAGCCAATTGGGTAAAACTAAGAGGGCCGCATTTTGTTTTGCCCAAAAGGCCTGACATGGCCTGTTGAGCATGCACTGTATATCTGCTTTAAATATTTACCATGTCCCAAAGACAAGAACAATGCCTTTAAAGACAAGGATGTAACTTCCCTCACATCAGCATTACATTAAGGATAAGCATCTCTCCCTAAACTAAGGATTAATTGCTGGCCTGCTGCACTCACCTTGTGACCACCCACTTTGCAACCTCTGACCTGCTGCGTTCACTTAGTCTGATGAAGTCCCATTTGTTTATTCTTTCTATTGTTTCCCTTCTCTGAGAAGACATGGTATCCGATAAGATCATTTTAATACTGATGTCAAAGAGTGTACTGCCTATGTTTTCTTCTAGAAGCCTTATGGTTTCAGGTCTCAGCTTTAGGTCTTTGATCCATTTTGAGTTTATTTTGGTGAATGGTGAAAAAGAATGGTCAATTTTCATTCTTTTACATGTGTCTGTCCATTTTTCCCAGCACCATTTGTTAAAGGGACTTTCTTTTCTCCATTGTATGCCCTCAGCTCCTTTGTTGATGATAAGCTGTCCATAGATGTGTGGTTTTATTTCTGGGCTTTCAATTCTGTTCCATTGATCTGTGCACCTTTGTACCAGTACCATGCTGTTTTGATTACTGTAGCTTTGTAGTATGTTTTGAAGTCAGGGATTGTGATGCCTCCAGTTTTGTTCTTTTTTCTCAGGATTGCTTTAGAAATTCAGGGTCTTTTGTTGCCCCATATGAATTTTAGGATTCTTTGTTCTAATTCTGTAAAGAACGTCCTTGAGATTCTGATTGGGATAGTGTTGAATCTGTAGATTGCTTTAGGTAGAACAGATATTTTAACTATCTTTATTCTTCCAATCCATGTACATGGAATATCTTTCCATCTCTTTATGTCGTCATCCATTTCTTTCAGAAAGGCCTTGCAATTTTCATGGTATAGGTCTTTCACTTCCTTAGTTAAATTCACCCCGAGGTATCTTATTCTTTTTGTAGCAATTGTGAATGGTATTGTGTTCTTGAGTTCTTTTTCCATTAGTTCATTATTAGAATATAGAAATGCTACTGATTTATGCAAATTGAGTTTATACCCTGCAACTTTGCTGTAGTTGTTGATTGTTTCTAAAAGTTTTCCAATGGATTCTTTGGGGTTTTCTATATATAAGATCATGTCATCTGCAAACAGTGAGAGTTTCACTTATTCCTTTCCTATTTGGATTCCATTTATTCCTTTTTCTTGCCTGATTGCTCTTGCCAGGACCTCCAGTACTATGTTAAATAAGAGTGGTGATAGAGGGCATCCTTGTGTCATTCCTGTTTTCAGGGGCATGGCACTCAGTTTCTGCCCATTGGGTATGATGTTGGCTGTGGCTTTGTCATCTATGACCTTTATTATGTTGAGATAGTGCCCTTCTATGCCCATTTTGTTCAGAGTTTTTATCATAAATGGCTGTTGGATCTTGTCAAATGCTTTCTCTGCATCTATTGAGATGATCATGTGGTTTTTATTCCTCAGTTTGTTGATGTGGTGTATCACGTTGATTGATTTGCGATGTTGAACCATCCCTGTGTCCCTGGTATGAATCCCACTTGATCATGATGTATGATCCTTTTGATGAATTGCTGAATTCTGGTTGCCAAAATTTTGTTGAGAATTTTTGCATCTATGTTCATCAGCGATATTGGCCTGTAGTTCTCTTTTTTCGTGCTGTCTTTGTCAGGTTTTGGTATCAGCGTGATGTTGGCCTTGTAGAATGTGTTAGGAAGTGTTCCATCCTCCCTAATTTTTTCAAATAGCTTGAAAAGGATCGGTATGAAATCCTCTCTGAATGTTTGGTAGAATTCCCCAGGAAAGCCATCTGGTCCTGGGGTTTTATTCTTTGGGATGTTTTTGATTGCTGTTTCAATCTCTTTCCTTGTGATTGGTGTGTTCAAATTGTCTGCTTCTTCTTGAGTGAGCTTTGGGAGATTGTAGGAGTCCAAGAATTTATCCATCTCCTCTAGGTTATCCATTTTGTTGGCATATAGTTTCTCGTAGTATTCTCTTATAATCCGGTGTACTTCTGCGGAGTCTTTTGTTATTTCTCCTCTTTCAATTCTGATTTTGTTTATTTGAGCTTTCTCCCTTTTTTTCTTTGTAAGTCTGGCTAGTGGTTTGTCAATTTTATTTATCTTCTCAAAGAACCAGCTGGTTGTTTCATTGATCCTTTCTACTGACATTTTCATTTCAATAGCATTTATTTTTGCTTGGATTTTTATTATTTCTCTCCTTCTGCTGACTTTGGGCTTTGTTTGTTCTTCTTTCTCTAATTTTGTTAGGTGTAGTTTAAGATTGCTTATTTGGGATTTTTCTTGTTTGTTAGGATGTGTCTGTATTGCGATGAATTTTCCTCTTAATACAGCTTTTGCTGTATCCCATATGAGTTGGTATGGCATGTTATCATTTTCATTTGTCTCCAGCTATTTTTTGATTTCTTCTTTAATTTCTTCAATGATCCATTGCTTGTTCAATAGCGTATTGTTTAGTCTCCACATCCTTGTGCCTTTCTCAGCTTTTTTCTTGTAATTAATTTCTAGCCTTATAGCACTATGATCAGAGAAGTTGCTTGTTATTATTTCAATTTTTTTTAATTTGTAGAGGCTTGCCTTGTTTCCCAACATATGGTCTATCCTTGAGAATGTTCCATGCACACTTGAGAAGAATGTGTATTCTGCTGTTTTTGGATGAATTGATCTATATATGTCTATGAAGTCCAATTGTTTTAGCTTTTCATTTAGCTCCACTATTTCCTTGTTGATTTTCTGTCTGGATGATATTTCCATTGATGTGAGTGGGGTGTTGAGGTCCCCTACTATTATTGCGTTGTTTTTAACATCTTCCTTTAGGTCTGTTAATAGTTGCTTTATGAATTTGGTGCTCCTATCATGGGTGCATAGATATTTATAAGCGTTAGTTCTTCTTGATGAAGTGTCCCTTTGATCATTATATATTGTCCCTCTGTGTCTCTCTTTACCTGCCTTATTTTGAAATGCGTTTTTTCTGATACAAGCATTGTGACAGCTGCTTTCTTTTGTTTGCTATTAGTTTGAAGTATTGTCTTCCACCCCTTCACTCTGTGTTTGTCCTTGGGGCTGAGGTGTGTTTCCTGGAGGCAACAAATTGTTGGACCTTGTTCTTTAATCCATTTTGCCACTCTGTGTCTTTTTATTGGAGAGTTCAATCCGTTTACATTGAGGGTCATTATTGATGCATGAGGGCTTAATGCTGTCATTCTGTCACTTGTTATCTGGTTTTCCTGTGTTACCTTTGTTTCTCATCCTGTGTGTTTTAGCCTACCCATTGACTCCTGCAATTTTTTATGCTGGGTTTCTTAGATTTTTCCTTGTTTATGTTTTGTGTCTCTGTTCTGTCTTTTAGTTTAGTGGCTACCCTGAAAATTGTATTTAGAATATATACATATATATGTACACATATATATACAATATAGTCCATTTTCTGGTGGTCTCTTCCTTACTTGGCCTAAACTGATTTAGTCCCTTTCCTCTTCCCCTCCTAAATTATTATTTTCATTTCTTATTTCAACTCATGTTATGATTTTGTGGTTAGAGTGATAAGATTGTCTTTGCTTTGGTGGTTTCCTTCCCTTTATCCTAATGCTATAGTTGAATATTTGCTATCCTATTCTGGTCCTATCTATTTGTCTCCCTACACTGTGTTTTGTGACCCCTTTCTCCCTTTTTTCTTTTTTCAGGCATGAGAGCCTTCTTGAGGATTTCTTGTAGTTGAGGACTTTTGGTTACAAATTCCCTTAACTTTTGTTTGTCTGGAAAAGATTTAGTTTCTTCCTCATATCTGAAGGATATTTTTGCTGGATAGAGTATTCTTGGCTGAACATTTTTATCTTTTAAAGTTTTGAATATGTCATTCTAGTCTATCCTAGCTTGTAAGGTTTCTGTAGAGAAATCTTCTGAAAGTCTGATAGGAGTTCCTTTGTAAGTTATTTTCTTCTGTCTCACTGCCCTGAGTATTCTTTCTTTGTCATTCATTTTTGCCAATTTTACTACTATGTACCTTGCAGTAGTTCTTTTTACATTGAGAAATCTAGGAGATATGAAAGCTTCCTCCACACACATTTCTCCCTCAATGCCTAGATTTGGGAAGTTCCCTTCTATAATTTCGTTAAGCACACTTTCTTCTCCATTTTCCTTTTCCATGCCCCCTGGTATTCCGATAATTCTTAAATTGGATTTCCTCATTGAAGCTGCTATTTCTCAGAGATTATTTTCATCTTTTTAAATTCTTAGTTCTCTTTCTTCATCTATCTGGAAACATTCAGCCTGTCTATCTTCGATTATGCTAAGTTTCTCCTCTATGGTGTCTACACATGCATTCAGGGAATCCATATTCTGTTTTATATAATCCATTGTATTTTTCATCTCTAATATTTTTGATTGATTCTTCTTTATAGTTTCTATCTCTTTTGTGAAGTAACTCCAGAACTCGTTGGAGTGGTTTCACTATATTTCCCTTACCTCATTGACTTTTTTGATGATAGCTGCTCTGAACTCATTTTCACTTATTTTACCTATTTCCAAGTCCTCAGGACTTAATTCTGTGTTTTTATTGTTTTCCTTCTGGTCTGGAGCTTTTATAAATTGCTGAATGTTAGAAGAGCTGTTTTTGCTCATGATGGAATTATTCAGTTGCAGTTACAGCCTGTCGCCACTAGATGGGGGTCGAGATCAGTGCATTCTGAGCCTTCTGCCTTCAGCCACGATGGCGGCAGGCAGCACGGGTTGGGGGAGGAGGGACACTTTCTCTTCCACACCGACCTGGATTCTGATCAGCTCTCACTCTCTGGTTTCCCAGGGCCCTGTCTTGATGGGGTCCCCATGCTTGGAAGCTTTCCCGCATTAGAGGGTTTCTGCTGCACTGGTGGTGGGAGTCCTGGATGATCCTCCAGAAGCATGGCCCCTCCCCTGCTCCTTCCCTCACCCACAGCAGCGATCCCAGTCTCTAGGGGCGGGAGCGAAGTTCTCTCTTACCCCGTTCCAGCTCCTCTGAGGGTGGTTCCAGCCTCTCCGACCTCCATCGTATTGTTGCTTGTGTCTCTGATGATCTCTGTATTAGAGTTATTGGTTGAAATTCAGTTGTTCCTGGTTTTGGTTGTAGTTTGGAGGGGAGAGAGTCCCAGGTCAGCTAATCCTGCCATTTTGCTGACATCACTCTTCATTCTATTTTTTTTACTTTTTATTGAGATTATGATAGTTTACAACCTTGTGAAATTTCAGTTGTACTTTATTATTTGTCAGTCATACTGTAGGTGCACCACTTCACCCTTTGTGCCCACCCCCTACCCCCCTTTCTCCTGGTAACCACTAATCAGTTCTCTTTGTCCACGTGTTTAATTTCCACATATGGGTGGAGTCATACAGAGATTGTCTTTCTCTATCCAGCTTATTTCACCTAACATAATACCCTCAAGGGCCGTGCATGTTGTTGTGAATAGGACAATTTTATCCTTTTTTATGGCTGAGTAGTATTCCATTTTATCTATATACCATATCTTCTTTATCCAGTCATCAATTGAAGGACACTTAGGTTGCTTCCATATCTTGGCTATTGTGAATAATGCTGCAGTGAAGACAGGGATGCATGAGCCTTTTTGAATTGCTGATTTCAAGTTCTTTGGATAGATACTCAGTAGTGGGATGGCTGGGTCATATGGTATTTCTATTTTTAATTTTTTGGGAAAACTCCATACTATTTTCCATAGTGACTGCACGAGTATACATTGCCACCAGCAGTGTATGAGGGTTCCTTTTTCTCCATAACCTCTCCAACACTTGCTATTTTTTGTTTTGTTTATTTTAGCCAGTCTAACGAGTGTAAGATGATAGCTTAGTGTAGTTTTTATTTGCATTTTCCTGATGGCCAGTGCTGATGAGCATCTTTTCATGTGCCTATTGGCCATCCATATATCTTCTTTGGGGAAATGTCTGTTCTGCCCCCTGCCCATTTTTGGATCAGGTTGTTTGATTTTTTGTTGTTGAGTTGTGTGAGTACTTTATATAGTATGGAGATTAACCCTTTGTCAGATATATGATTTGCAAATATTTTTTCCCAATTGATGAGTTGTTTTTTTGTTTAAATCATGTTTTCCCTTGCCTTGTGGAAACTCTTTAGTCTGATGAAGTCCCATTTGTTTATTCTTTTTATTGTTTCTCTTCTCTGAGAAGACATGGTGTCTGAAAATATGCTTTTAAGACTGATGTCAGAGTATACTGCCTACATTTTCTTCTAGAAGACTTATGGTTTCAGGTCTCACTTTAAGCCTTTGATCCATATTGAGTTTATTTTTGTGAATGATGTAAAAGAATGGTCAGTTTTCATTCTTTTACATGTGTCTGTCCATTTTTCCCAGCACCATTTGTTAAAGGGACTTTCTTTTCTCCATTGTATGCCCTCAGCTCCTTTGTTGACAATAAGCTGTCCATAGATGTGTGGTTTTATTTCTGGGCTTTCAATTCTGTTCCATTGATCTGTGTACCTGTTCTTGTACCAGTACCATGCAATTTTGATTACTTTAGCTTTGTAGTATGTTTTGAAGTCAGGGATTATGATGCCTCCAACTTTGTTCTTTTTTCTCAGGATTGCTTTAGCAATTCGTGGTAGTTTGTTGCCCCATGTGAATTTTAGGATTCTTTGTTCTATTTCTGTAAAAAAGATCAATGGGATTCTGTTTGGGATTGCATTGAATCTGTAGATTGCTTTAGGTAGCAGGGACATTTTAACTATGCTTATTCTTCCAATCCATGTGCATGGAATGTCTTTCCATCTCTTTATTTCATCATCAACTTCTTTCAGGAAAGTCTTGTAGTTTTCACTGTATAGGTCTTTCACCTCCTTGGTCAAATTTATTCCAAAATATTTTATCCTTTTTGTTGTGATTGTGAATGTGATTGTGTTCTTGAGTTCTCTTTCTGTTAGTTCATTATTATTATATAGAAATGCTACTGATTTCTGTAGGTTGATTTTATACCCTGCAACTTTTCTGTAGCTGTTGTTTGTTTCTAATAGTTTTCCAATAGATTCTTTGACGTTTTCTATATCTAAGATCATGTTGTCTGCAAACAGCAAGAGTTTCACTTCTTTGTTGCCTATTTGGATTCCTTTTATTTCTTTTTCCTGACTAATTGCCCTGGCCAAAACCTCCAGTACTATGTTGAACAAGAGTGGTGAGAGTGGACAACCTTGTCTTGTTCCTGTTCTCAGAGGTATGGCATTCAGTTTCTCCCCATTGAGTATGATGTTGACTGTGGGTTTGTCATATACGGCTTTTATTATGTTGAGCTACTTTCCTTCTATACCCATTTTATTGAGAGGATTTGTCGAATGCTTTCTCTGCACTTGATCATGGTGAATGATCTTTTTGATGTATTTCTGTATTCAATTTGCCAAAATTTTGTTGAGGATTTTTGCATGTATCTTTATCAGTGATATTGGCCTATAGTTTTCTTTCTTTGTGTTGTTCTTGTCTGGTTTTTAGAACAGGATGATGTTGGCTTCGTAGAATGTGTTAGAAAGTGCTACATCTTCCTCGATTTTCTGGAATAGTTTGAGAAGGATAGGTAATAAATCTTCTTTGAATGTTTGGTAGAATTCTCCAGAGAAACCGTCTTGTCCTGGACTTTCATTTTTGGGGAGGTTTTTGATTACTGTTTCAATCTCTTTACTTGTGATTGGTCTGTTCAGATTCTCTATTTCTTCCTGATTCAGTTTTGTGAGGTTGTAAGAGTCTAAGAATTTATTCATTTCTTCTAGGTTGTTCAATTTCTTGTCATATAGTTTTTCATAGTATTCTCTTATAATCTTTTTTATTTCTGTGGTATCCAATGTGATTTCTCCTGTTTCATTTCTTTTTTTTTTTTTTTTGAGGAAGATTAGCCCTGAGCTAACATCTGCTGCCAATCCTCCTCTTTTTGTTGAGGAAGACTGGTCCTGAGCTAACATCCAAATCCACTTTCCTCTACTTGATATGTGGTATGCCTGCCACAGCATGGCTTGCCAAGTCGTGCCATGTCCACACCCAGAATCTGAACCAGCAAACCTCACACCACTGAAGCCAAATGTGGGAACTTAATTGGTGCGCCACTGGGCCAGCCCTTCCTCTTTCATTTCTAATTTTATTTATTTGAGTCTTCTCTCTTTTTTTTAGTGAGCCTAGATAAGGGTTTGTCTATTTTGTTTATTTTCTCAAAGAACAAGCTCTTTGTTTCATTGATCCTTTCTACTGCCTTTTTTGTTTCAATTTCATTTGTTTATGCTCCAATTTTTATTTCTCTCCTTCTACTGACTTTAGGCTTTGTTCTTCCTTTTCTAATTCTGTTAGGTGTAGTTTGAGATTGCTTATCTGAAATTTTCCTTGTTTATGAGGTAAGCCTGTATTGCAGTTAATTTCCCTCTTAGGACTGCTTTTGCTGCATCCCAAATGAGTTGGTGTGGCATGTTTTCATTTGTCTCCAGATAATATTTGATTTCTTCAGTGATCCACTGGTTGTTCAGTAGCATTTTGTTTAATCTCCACATCTTTGCCCCATTTCCCAGCTTTATTCTTGTAATTGATTTCTAGTTTCATAGTAATATGGTCAGAAAAGATGCTTGATATTATTTCAATCCACTTGAAATTCTTGAAGTTTGCTTTGTTTCCCAACATATGGTCTATCCTTGAGAATGTTCCATGCACACTTGAGAAGAACGTGTAACCTACTGTTTTTGGATGGAGTGTTCTGTAGATATCTATTAAGTCCATCTGGTCTAGATTTTGATTTAATTCTACAATTTCCTTGTTGACTTTCTGTCTGGATGACCTATCCATTGGTGTTAGTGGGGTGTTGAGGTCCCTTACTATTATTGTATTGTTGTTGATATCTCCTTGTAGTTTTGTTAATAGTTGCTTTACTTTGATGCTCCTGTGTTGGGTGCATATATATTTATAAGTATTATGTCTTCTTGGTGGAATGTCCCTTTTGTCATTATAAACTGCCCCTCTTTGTCCCTCTTTACCTGTTTTGTCTTGAAGTCTACTTCATCTGACATAAGTATGGCAACACATGCTTTATTATGTTCACTATTAGCTTGGAGTATTGTCTTCCATCCCTTCACTCTGAGTCTGTGTTTCCTTGGGGCTGAGGTGTGTTTCCTGGAGGCAGTATATTGTTGGGTCTTGTTCTTTAATCCATCCTGCCACTCTGTGTCTTTTGATTGGAGAGTTCAATCTTTTTTTTTTTTTTTGGAGGAAGATTAGCCCTGAGCTAACTACTGTCAATCTTCCTCTTTTTGCTGAGGAAGACTGGCCCTGAGCTAATATCCATGCCCATCTTCCTCTATTTTATACATGGGACACCTACTACAGCATGGCTTTTGCCAACTGGTGCCATGTCTGCACCTGGGATCTGAAACAGTGAACCCCAGGCTGCTGAGAAGCAGAACGTGTGCACTTAACCGCTGCACCACCTGGCCAGCCCGAGAATTCAATCTTTTTATATTTAGAGTGATTATTGAAATGTGGAGGCCTAATGCTGACTTTTTATCTCTCATTTTCTGGTTCTCCTCCATTTCCTTTGTTTCTTGTCCCATGAATTTTGGACTACCAATTCAGGTAGGTAGTTTTCTATGTTGGTTTTCTTCTTATTTGTAATTTGTGTCTCTGTTCTAGTTATTTGTTTAGTGGTTACCATGTGGTTTGTATAAAACATCTGATAGATGAGATAGTCCATTTTCTGATAGCCTGTTATATCCTTAGATTAAGACTTTCCATCCTTTCCCTCTTTTAGCTTGTTATTGTCAGATTTTTTTTCTTTCTTGTGTTGTCAGTTTGTGATGAAAATGACAAGATTATATTTATTCTTGGTGTTTCCCTTCCTTTTATCTTTAATGTTATGCTAAAGCATTTGATAACCTCTCCTGATGGAGAGCTGCAATTTTATAGTTGTATATTTCTACTTATCTCCTTTGCTCAGGGTTTTGCAACCCCTTTCCTTTTATTTTTCTTCAGTTATGAAAGTCCGCCTGAGCATTTTTTGTACTGCTGGTCTTGTGTCAATGAATCCCCGTAACTTTTGTTTATCTGGGAAAGCTTTTATTTTTCCATCATATTTGAAGGATATTTTCAATGGCTAGAGTATTCTCAGCTGCAAGTTTTTGACCTTCAGAGTTTTGAATATATCATTCCACACTCTTTTAGCCTGTAAGGTATTTGCCAAGAAATCTGCTGACAGCCTGATGGGGGTTCCTTTGTAGGTTATTTTCTTCTGCCTTGCTGCCCTTAATATTTTCTCTGTCATTGACTTTTGCAAGCTTCACTACTATATGCCTTGGGGTTGGTCTTTTTACATTGACAAAGTTTGGAGATCTATTTTGCTTCTGTTACATGGAATTCCAGTGCTTTCCTCAGTTTTCAGCCATTATTTCTTTGCACAGCCTTTCTGCCCCCTTCTCCTTCTCTTCTCCCGCAGGAATACCTATAATCCTTACATTGCATTTCCTAATTAAGTCGGATATTTCTTGGAGAGTTTCTTCTTTCTTTTTAGTCTTAGTTCTCTCTCCTCCTCTATCTGAAACATTTCTATATTCCTATCCTCCAAATTGCTAATTCTATCCTCCATATTATCAGCCCTAGTGTTCAGAGAGTCCAGATTTTTCTTAATCTCTTCCATTGTGTTTTTCACCTCCAACATTTCTGATTGGTTCTTCTTTATAGTATCAAGCTCTTTGGTGACATAGCTCCTGAACATGTTGAGTTGTCTATCTGTATTCTCTCTTAACTCATTGAGGGTTTTAATGATAAGTATTTTGAATGCTCAACCAGCTAAGCCACTGCTGCCCCAAGTCCTCCCAGCCTTTTTGTTGGGTGGGCAGTGCCTTTCTGCTAGGGCCAACCAGAGACTTTCCCTGCAGCTTCTGTGAGACTGTGGATTTTCCCACGGGACTAAGGAGCAATCACAGGGGGCTTAGAGCTCTAGTCACATGTTTCCACAGTTGTACTGCTGATGCACACACCCACCCTTGGTGCCATGGCAGTGCTATGAGCATGTCAGCCAGGAAAGAGTCACTCACAGGTACTAGGCTGTCTGGGCGCTGGAGAGTTTTCACCTATCTCCACCTTCTCTCTGGGGGTAATCCATCCACCTTCCAATGTACAGCAGCGTTGGGTCTCTCAGGCATCTTGAGGTGTTGTGTGGATATCCTTTGTTGATCAATGAATGTCCAATTGGTTGTAGTTCAAAGGGGGAGAGAAGAAAACTGCTTACTCCATCATGTTGCTGATTTCACTCTCCCAACATTTGTTGGGAAAAATAATATGGGAAAATTACCCTGAGACCAGATCACTAAGTAAATTCCAAAAATGTAGGCCTTGCTTCTCTTTTCCCCAGAAGAGTCACGTTCAGGCAAGTGTTCAACTGCTTTCATGGACACTCCTATAAGGGCACATATCTGAAAAAGTTTCAAATTTCTCATTGGATTAAATCTCCATTACGTAGAGGGCTTTAACTTCCCCAAAATTAGAAACACCATGTTCATTCTGAAATGTATAATGAAATGTATTTTGGTATTACCTTAGTTGCTTAATGAAGACTTAGAAGCTACTAACAGCTGCCCCTGGGATATTAAAATATAAAAAGGTACATCTCATTCAACTGAAATCTTTCAAACAAAAGCCTTAGCTTATTTTACTTTGCGTGAGCCCAGGGCATTGTCCTTCAGAAATGAGAACTGATCCTTCTGATTTTAGAACAATGGAGGAAGATCTCAGTTCCTTCTCCTCAAGTTTCTTATCAAGATACAAGTTCTTTGGGTATAGATAAGTCTTTGATGACTATTTGACTATTGTGCTATTGACAAAGACAGAGTAGAATGAAGAAAGTGGTAAAACTCATCAATTAAAAAGATGATAAACCACCACCTGCTTTTCTATTGCTGTGAGGCCTTTCATTTAACAGATATTGAGTGCCTGCTCTGTACCAAGAATTGGAGATACAGTGGTGAACCAGACACGGCCCCAGCATTCATTGAGCTTAGTCTACTGGGGGGGGGTCATATTAATCACATAAGTATGTAATTGTGTTAAACACAAAGAGGCAAAGCGGACAAGAGGTTTATTTTGTTTTCAAGTTTATTTTTCATTCCTTCTGACTATACTATAAGCTCCAAGAGCACAGATTTTATCTTGTTGCTCCCTGTGTCCCCAGAACATGGACAATAGTGGCTTCTCAACATGTGTTTGTTGAGTGACTAAATAGATAAACGATCAGATGAGTTCTCTGTTGAGTAGAGAGAGCAGTTCATAGTGCTTGGACAGAACTACAAGATCTTGGGACAGAGTGCTTCCACATCCAATGAAATTTCTAAAGGGGACAGTCTGGATCATTCTACTCAGAACCAAGAAATATGCCTGAGGAAATTACTTGAAATAAAGCAATAGGCCATTCCATCTCTTTTGGAGAGCTTGAACCTGTTATGTTTCATTGTGGGCCATCCACATATTGTGCAAGAAAGTCTACCTTTGTTTTTGTGACTGAAATGCTATTAATCATTTTATGTTCTTTCCTTTTTCTGCCTTCCAATATTCATTTATTCCTTTATCTTTTTATATTTCTTCCACACTGCAGTAATGGAAAATGAGAGCTCCATCTGAATCCTCCCAGAAAGTTCCTATTCTAATGCTTTTTTTTATTGAGGTCATACTGGTTTATAGCGTTATATAAATGTCGTCTACATCATTATATTTCAACTTCTGTATAGAATGCATTGTGCTCCCCACCAAAAGTCTAGTTGCCATCCATCACCACATATATGTGCCCCATTACCTCTGCCCCCCTGCCCCCTTCCCTTCTGGTAACCACCAATCTATTCTCTATATCTGTGTGTTTGTTTATCTTCCACATATCAGTGAAGTCATGCAGTAATTGTCCTTCTCTGACTTATTTCATCCAGCATAATACCCTCAAGGTCCATCCATGTTACAAATGGTAAGATTTCATCTTCTTTTATGGTTGATTAGTATTCCATTGTATAGATACAACACATTTTCTTTATCCATTCATCCATTGATGGACACTTTTGTTGCTTCCAAATCTTGGCTCTTGTGAATAATGCTGTAATGAACATAGGAGTGAATATATCTTCTTAAATTAGTTTTTTAAGTTCTTTGGATAAATACCAAGGGAAATAGCTGGATCATACAATAGTTCTATTTTTGTTTTTTTGAGTAATCTCCATACTGTTTTCTATAGGGTTGCAACAATTTACATTCTCACCAACACTCCACGAGTGTACCTTTTGTCTCTATATCCTCTCCAACACTTGTTATTTATTATCTTTTTATTTTTATTTATTTATTTTTTTTGAGGAAGATTAGCCCTGAGCTAACTATTGACAATCCTCCTCTTTTTGCTGAGGAAGACTGGCCCTGAGCTAACATCCATGCCCATCCTCCTCTGCTCCATACGTGGGATGCCTACCACAGCATGGCTTTTGCCAAGTGGTGCCATGTCCACACCCGAGATCCAAACTGGCGAACCTCGGGCCGCTGAGAAATGGAACGTGTGAACTTAACCACTGCACCACTGGGCCAGCCCCTCTTATCTTTTTAATAATAGCCATTCTGGCAGGTGCAAGGTAATACCTCATTGTAGTTTTGATTTGCATTTCCCTAATAATTAGTGATATTGAATATCTCTTCATGTGCCTGTAGGCCATCTGTATATCTTCTTTGGAAACATATCTATTCATATCCTCTACTTATTTTTTAAAATCAGATTGTTTGCTTTTTGTTGTTGAGTTGTATGTGTTCTTTATATATTTTGGATATTAACCCCTTATTGGATATAAAATTTACAAATATCTTCTCCCAATTGGTAGGTAGTGTTTTTGTTTTGTTGATAGTTTCCTTTGCCATGCAGAAGTTTTTTAGTTTGATGTAGTTTAATTTGTTTATTTTTTCTTTCATTTCACTTGCCTGAGGATACATCATGTTCAAAAAGATACTGATGTCAAAGAGTGTATTGCCTTTGTTTTCTTCTAGAGGTTTTATGCTTTCAGATCTGACATTCAAGTCTCTAGTCCATTTTGAGTTAATTTTTGTGTATGGTGTAAGATAATGGTCTATTTTCATCCTTTTGCTTGTGGCTGTCCAGTTTTCTCAACACTATGTATTCAGGAGACTTTCCTTTCTCCATTGTATGTTCTTGGCTGCTTTGTGGAAAATTAGTTGTCCATAGATGTATGGCTTTATTTCTTGGTTTTCAGTTCTGTTCCATTGATCTGTGTGTCTGTTTTTATGCCAGTACCATGCCGTTTGTTTTTTTGTTTGTTTTTGCTGGGAAAGATTCCCCCTGAGTTAACATCTGTTGCCAATTCTTCTCTGCTTTATAAATTTCCTCCCCAAAGCATCAGCACATAGTTGTATATTCTAGTTGGAGGTATTTCTGGTTCTTTTATGTGAGCCTCCACCAGAGCATGACTACTGACAGATGAGTGGTGTAGTTCCAGGGCCCAGAACTGAATTTGGGCCACCTAAGTGGACCACTCTGAACTTTAACCACCAGCCTATCAGGGCTGGCTCATCATACTGTTTTGATTACTATAGCTTTGTAGCATATTTTGAAATGAGGGAGTGTGACACTTTCAGATTTGGTCTTTTTTCTTGGGGTTGCTTTGGCTATTCAGGGTCTTTCACTTGTCCATATAAATTTTAGAATTCTTTCTTCTATTTCCGTGAAAAATGTTAGGATTCTGATTGGGATTGCATTGAATCCATAGATTGCTTTACGTAACATGAACATTTTACCTATGTTAATTCTTCCAATCCATGAGCATGGAACATATTTCCATTTTTTATGTCTTCTTCAATTTCTTTCAACAACGTTTTATAGTTTTCAGTGTACAGGTCTTTCACCTCTTTGGTTAACTTTTATTCCTAGGTATTTTATTTTTTTTCGTTTCAATTGTCAATGGGATAATGTTCTTGACTCCTCTTTCTGCTACTTCATTGCTAGTGTATAGAAATGCAACTGATTGCATGTTGATCTTGTACTCTGCAACATTACTGTATTTGTTATTTCTAATTGTTTTTTGGTAGATTATTTAGGGTTTTCTACATATATAATCGTATCATACACAAATAGTGACAGTTTTACTTCTTCCCTTCCATTTTGGATGTCTTTTGTTTCTTTTCCTTTCCTATTTGCTCTGGCTAGGACTTCCAACACTATGTTGAATAAAAGTGGCAAGAATGGGCATCCTTGTCTTGTTCCTGATCTTAGAGGATTAGCTTTCAGTTTTTTACCATTGATTATGATGCTGGCTGTGAGTTTGTCATATATGGCCCTTATTATGTTGTGGTATTTTCCTACTATACCCATTTTGTTGAGCTTTTTTTTTTTTATCATAAATGGATGTTGAACTTTGTAAAATGTTTTCTCTGTATATTTTGAGATCACCATGTGATTTTTATTCTTTATTTTGTCAATGAGGTGTATCACATTGATTGATTTGCAGATGTTGAACCATCCCTGCATCCATGGAATAAATCTTACTTGATAATGGAGCATGATCCTTTTAATGTATTGTTATATTGGATTCGCTAATATTTTGTTGAGGATTTTTGCATCTGTCTTCATCAGAGATATTGGCATGCAATTTTCATTTTGTATGTTACCCTTGTCTGGTTTTGGTATCAGGGTAATATTGGTCTCATAACATGAGTTCATTAATGTCCCATCCTCTTCAATTTTGTGGAAGAATTTGAGAAGGATAGGTACTAAATCTTTGAATGTTTGGTAGAATTCACCTGAGAAACTGTCTAGTCCTGGACTTTGGTTTTTGGGAGGATTTTGGTTACTGTTTCAATCTCTTTACTTGTGATTAGTCTATTCAGATTCTCTATTCTTCTTGATTCAGTTTTTGGAGGTTGTATGAGTCTAAGAATGTATCTATTTATTCTAGGTTATCCAATTTGTTGGCATACAGTTTTTCATAGTATTCTCTTATAGTCCTTTGTATTTCTGTGGTATCCATTGTAATTTCTCCTCTTTCATTTCTGATTTTATTTGAGTCTTCTCTCATTTTTCCTTAGAGAGTCTATCTAAGGGTTTGTCGATTTTGTTTACCTTTTCAAAGAACCAGCTCTTAGTTTCATTAATCCTTTTTATTGCCATTTTAGCCTCTATTTCATTTATTTTTGCTCTGATTTTCACTAATTCCTTCCTTCTACTGACTTTGGGCTTCATTTGTTCTTTTTTGTCTAGTTCTTTTAGGTGTAATGTTAGATGGTTTTTTTGTTTGTTTGTTTTTTGAGATAGGCCTGTATTGCTATATACTTCCCTCTTAGCACCACTTTTGTTGCATTTCATAGGTTTTAGTCTATTGTGTTTTCATTTTCATTTGTCTCCAGGTTTAATGGTTTTTGTCTTATCCTGATAAGCACACTTATTGCTGTCTTATGACATATGTATTCCAATAAAGTTGACTAGGAAATGAATTTCTTAAAGAAAATTAAGTAACATTGATTTCCATTAAAGAAATAAATCACAGAGTGAAATAATAGAGTAGAAAACTTACCAAAGAACTGATTAATATGGTTGTATTCCTTTACATACAGGATAGTATTACATAATAGTAATACTAGAACCTGCTCGAGTGGGAGGGTATTTGAGATGTGTTACCTAATTTGAGGATCTCCCCTTACCATTTATTACATTTATGCAGTTTCCAAAATTATAAGAATTCCTTTCATATCTGGTGAGCCCCTGGCTCTATTCTTTGATCACATGCTCACCAAGGGTGATACTTAGTTTGATATCCCAGGATAGTATTTCTTATGTGTGACCATACCAAAAAAGTGGAAGAAAGAAAAAATAGTAATCTCTGGAAATCTTACTAGTTGTATCTGTCATCACAGTATCTCAAATTACATTTGTATTTATACAATGAGTACTTTAATGCAGTGGTTCTCAACCTTGGCTCCACATTGGAATCAGTTGGGGAGTCTAATAAAATACTGACTTCTGGGACCCGGCCTAAAGATTCCAATTTAATTTATATGAGGTAATATCTAGGTATTGGGACATTAAAAAGTCCTCCAGATGATTATAAAGTGTAATCAAATTGGAAAAACACTGCTTTGTATATCTGATTAACTTGACAGCACTCATCAGAGTTGATAATAGTGACTTTCTGAATCCATGAAGTTGAGAACTTCTCCTAAAGTAATTTGAAGCAAACCAACCCTTGAAGATCCTCCAACCAGCAACAGCATGAATATGTGCCCCATGATAGTATGAGAAGTACGTGTTTCTTCCTAGTACCTAAAAGATTTAAAATATTTACCAATCCTTTGGAAAAATAAAGTACTCTTGAAAATGCCTTTTAAAAATATTTCAGTGATGTATAACTCTCACTTTGAGAGACTAAACAAAGGGAAACAAACAGACGGAAGTATCATTAATGGCAAGGCACTGAGATATTTCCTTGCAATTGCTTCCAAAGTGGAAGCTGTCTTTGAGTTTTTACGTGGTTCATGGATATTTCAGAAAGCAGCATCTACGTTGGACACTTTGTACCCCCTCATATGAAACAGCACAAGTACAATTCCATTGAGCCAGTTTTGTCACAGGTAGAGAGACTTTAGATCTATCTGTTCATGACTCATCCTCAGTAGTGCCAAGCTTACAAAGTAGCATAGTAATAAATATCACCACTCTTCGTCTAGGCGACAGTGACCAACCCAATCAAGGAAGTGCAAGTGCTGGTGACCTCTGCAACTCTGGGCATTCTGGTGACTTACATCTGTCTTGGTTGTTCCTTTTACCTGTTGTCTCTGTCCCCCAACTTCAGCTATTGTTACATCATCCTAGTTGCTCCATGTTCTATGGAAGTGGCGGGATGATTTCACTATTAGACCATCAAGGGCATTTCTCCATCTCAGTCAACCACCTTCTGAGAGTGCTTTAATTTCCCAACTTTCCATTCATGAGGTTGACTATCATAGCTTACTAGAATAGTCATTAGGAAGAAAACCTAATAAGGACTCTCAAAAAGTGCTTAAGGTCATGAAACTATAACTTGTAAAGCAAGGCTAATGGAACTGGGATTATATATCTTAGAGAAGAAAAAGCTGAAATAAGGAGTATTAATGGGAGGGGGCATCTTTGCTAATAGTCATGGAAGCTATGCTAAATGGCGCTTAACTATTTTCTGCTAATATTTTAATGGATTTAAGCTACCACAGGAAAAATATCCTGTATTGGAGTTTAAATGTAATCTTTCCTCTTTCCACTCCTGGACTATTTAGTATACATAATATGAGACTTATTATATGCAGCCTAGAAGTCCTGTTAGTTGCTTTGTATCTATGTCCCACTCTGGATTCCAGGTTTCCTGAAAGCGGGAAAATTTTGTACTCATTTTTGTGCTTCTGTCATCAGCTCAGAATCAAGTACATAGCAGGCACTCAGTAATGGAATGAATGAGTACATGAACACAAGAATGAACTCTAGCAGCGAGGAGCTTTAGAAACTGGAAAGGTTTTTTGGAGAAAAATTATAGAGTCTTATTTCTTAGAATATGTGATCTCTAAGCTTTAGGGGCATTTTTGATTTTAATTTGAGCACTAGAAAGGAAGAGAATGAACTACAAGATCTTAGAATGTTCATTAATTCAACAAATATTTATTTAGCTCCAAATAGCTTCCAAGCACTGTTCTAGGCACTTATGACATATCCCTTGTGGGACATTCGGTCCTGTCCAAAAAGTCAATAAGACATTTGGTCCATGCCAGAAGGTCCTTGATATTTGCTCATATTGGGTCCTGTCCAAAACATCCATGAAGACATTTGGTCCATATCAAAATGTCCTTAATATTTGGTCCTGTCTAAAATCATTTGACATGGACTAAGCATAATTATGGACATTTTGGACAGCACCAAATGTCAAGGACCTTTTGGCATGGACCTTTTGCATATCTTATGGACGTTTCGCATAGAACCAAATGTCTGTGAATCAACCTATCAGTAAATATAATACACAAAATCCCTGCCTCATGGAGCCCACATTCTAGCACACAATAAAAATTAGAAAGTAGTTATATTTGTTTTCGCCACTCCTACCTGACCTCTGCTAGAATATCTGGAATATTTAAGTCCATATTTAAAGACTTGGATAACAAGACTAGATGAGGAGGAGGAGTTGGTGAAGAGTTTTGAGGATTGAGAAAAGATGGCCAAGATAGAGTGTTTGGTATAAATTTAAAGATAAATTTGAGATAGCTAGGTCCATGAGGAGAAGCTTTGAGTAGTCCAGCTATGAGCTATACAGAACCTCAAGAAGAAATTTGCCTATAAGAATAAAGAGGAGAAGACAGTGCAATGAGGCACCTGAAAGAGGGAGAAAAGAGAAAGGAAGAGTACCCAGTACCTTTAGGATTAGGGATAAGATAAGAGAAAGTATAAGCATAGAAGCAGAATTAAGTTTAGAACATTTATATTGGTCATGTTTATTAGGGCATGTTATTTGTGTCCATTTCGACATCCCTGCTTCAGCTGGGCTTTGTCAGCTTTTGCACTTCTGCTTTGCTCCCAAACCAGTGAGATGGAAGAATTTGGTTTGCTCAAGTGTTCTCAACCTCTTTGATCAGTGAAAGCCCATGACTTAGCAGGACACATAGCTACTCTTGGCTCAGTCCGGAAATGTCTCAAAACAGAACATAGTGAGTTTCACTTCCACTTTGCAGTCCCTAAAGCAAAGAAATAATCTGGGTATGTGAAAGGTGATGACTGTGCAAGAGACTAAGGGGATGCGCCAAGGAAAGTTTACTCACTCTCCACTTGGATTAATCTGGATAGTGTTGTGCAGTATGAAAGGGCACAACATTGGAGTCACAGAGAACAAGTTAAGATTCCTGGTTCCACTATGTGTGACCTGGAGCAAGTTACTTACCTTTGGAACCTCTGTTCCATCTACAAAGTGATCATAATGGACAGAATTGGGATAACGCATGTAAAAAATACTTCAATTTCCAATAAACTTTAAGAACAGAGATATATAAGTCTTTCCTCATCCAGGGAGCTCCTTTGCAGGTTACCAGATATCCTGCTCCCCACTGGGAGGTTTTAGACAATTTCTGCTGACCTTGCTTGCTACTCAGACAAAATCATCAAACCAATATCAGAATGTGGGTTGTCTATTTTTCTTCTCTACCATTTTTCCTTATTTCGGAAACAATGCATGAAAATTATTACAAAATAGAACAATACAAAGCAGAATAACTGATATTTATTGAGAACTTACATGCGTTTTACATTTTATCTTCAAGATAGCCTTATGAAATATGTACAACTTTTACCTCTGTTACATATGACAAAACTGAGGTTAGAGAAATGAAATAACTTATATAAGGTCCCATACCTTAGTAAGTAGCAGATCTGGGATTAAAACTCAATCCTCTTCCTTTGTAGAAAGTGAAAGTCCTCCATAAATCCACCCCATAGATTACAGTTTGTTAATTGCCCTGCACAGAATTGTCCTATGAATGTATTAACCTATATGTTTTTTAAACTAGACTCATAATTCTCTTTTAAAATTTGCTTTCTTCAATTAAGAATATTTTGTAGACATCTTTCTGTATCTGTACATACTTATCCCATTCTTTTTAAAAGCTTCACAGTATTCCTTATTATATCAATGAACTATAATTTATTTAAACAATTCTAAATTATACTCCATATCAATCAACATATTCACTTCCATACTGATGGACATTTAAGTTGCTTATAATTTTTCCATAATATAATCAGAGATGCAATAGACATCCTCTTTTGTATTTCATTGTACACTTGTTTAAATGTTTCTGTAGAATAATATCCTAAAAATTTTATAGCTCAGTAAATTTTTTTATCCTGATAGATATTGCCAAATTGCCTTCCAAAGTGGTGGCACCACAGTCTACCCTCTAGTCATCCCCGTGGGAAAGTGCTTCTTTCCCCACATCTCCACCAACAATAGACAGTACAACTGTTTTCATCTATTGTAAGTGAGGCTTAGCACATTCCCATGTGTTTGCTAGTCAAATGTATTACTTCTTGTGAAAGCTGTCTCCTAATGATTTCTCATTTTTCCATTGGCTCATTTAAATTATTTTGATTTATTTGTGGACACTAATGTACAACGGATATTTTATGATATGTTCAAATGCTTTAGTTTTGTCTATTATTAAAATAATGCATTTTAATTGTATGAAAATTGGGAAATAATGAAAAGTAACAAGTGCAAAAATATTTATTTTAATCCCACTCATTAAAAACAAGTATTAAAGTGTGATGCTTATGTTCCACATATATAACTATAGAAACAAATTATTAAAGAAAATATATGATCATTGGAAAAATACAGAAAATTTAAAAGAAAAAATTAAACACTATGCAAGTCCATCATATTTTTAACCTAATTGAGATTATGACTTATGTACAGTTTCATATTCTGCTTTATTGCTGAACATTGTATTGTAAATTTTTTCCAGGCCTCTAAAGATTCTTTCAAAACTATAATGAATTTTTAACAGCTTTATTGAGATATAATTTGCAGGCCATAAAGTTCACCTACTTAAAGTGTACAATTCAAGATTTTTAGTATATTCACAGAGTAGTGCAACCATCATCATAATCAATTTTAGAATATTTTCATAACCCCCAGAAGAAACCTTGTAGCCATTAGCAGTCACTCCTCATACCCCCCTGTCTCCAAGCCCTAGGCAACAACTAATCTGTATTCTGACTCTATACATTTGTCTATTTTTTAAAGAACTTTTAATGCTGGCTTGTTTCTACCTACCAATATGGGTGCAGACACCTTCTTGAAATCCTCCAGATATCACATCCACCCACTCACGGTCACCACAACTATCTCAATTCCTTTTTTTTGTTCCTGTCACCTTAAGAATCAGAGTTTAAGAAACTTTGGTTTTCATTGTTAAATCAAAAAAAGAGCTGGTGGCATACACTTCATTTTTTGTTTGTTTCCTATTTTGTGTACAGGCATGTAACCAATGGATCCAGTCTTGATTTTAAGTACATTCTTGGTTGTTCTAGTAGACTGATCATTTCTATTGACTTTATCCTTTAGGGAGAGAAACTGGGGCCCAGTAAGGACAAAAACACTCCACTCTGCCCAGTCTAGAAGGGACCTCTCCCAAATACATTTCTGAGGGTAGCTGAGCATAAACTGCAGAATTATGGGCTATGGAAGATTGAATGGCAGTGTGATGTAGTTAAAAGTAGTCTGAGTTCTAGTCCTGCCTCTGTGTACCTTCACTGTGTAGCCTTGAACAAATTCCACTCTCTCCCTAAGCTTTAGTTTTCCCCATCTGTACACTTGAGGCAAAGTCGGATCCATAGTGATCTCAAAGTGTTCTCTAGGCTTTCTCTGACTTTCAGTGATTCTAAGTATGGGTCTGGAATTGGTGGCAAAGGGGGGAATTGGGTGTCCTATTGGAACTCTCAATTCTCCATCCTCGGCTCTCCACTCCTTTCTTTACTCGCCTCTTCTCAAGGTTATGACAAGCTCCCATGGTTTCACCATTACCTGTCCTTAAATGATTGTCAAAGATCTCCCTCCAGCCATGACCTCTCTTCTGAACGTCAGTCCTACCATGTTCTCCCTAGGAGGACGTCACAATATAGGAGTCCCATCACTTCTATTCCCATGTGGCTGGTCCCAAACTATCTTCTGCTAAAAATAGCCTCTCCCATTCAGGATTTCTTGAGTTCTATTTATGGCCTTATTGTTGCCCAGACCATCCTGAGCTACCACAAGCAGGCCACCCTGATCTACCACAGGAGCAGTATCTGTGCTTTCCATTTAGCCATGATTCATTCTGACACATAGCCAAGTCTTAGCCATTCTTTTTTCCCCAGTCTCTAGCATCTACTCCTTCTACTCTGATTTCACCACCACTGTCTAACATTTATTCATTTGTTACAAAAGTATCCAGACTGGTCTCCCCTTCTTCTATCCTTACCCCCCTGCAGTCTCCCATAGAGAAACCAGAGCAATCCTTTTAAAACACAAATCAGATCATGTCATCCCTATGTTCAGATCCCTTCAATCACTCCTTTTCTCAGAGTGAAAACTAAAATACTTTAAATGACCTGCAAGACTCTACATGATGTACACTCCCTCAACCGTCCTCTTTCCCATCACATCCTCTACCAATTCTCCCCTTCACTCGCTCTGATCCAACCACATCTACTTGAACATGCCGGGCATGCTCCATCCTCAGGACCTTTCCACTTGCAGTCCTCCATTCCTGGGATGATCTTTCCCCAGATATCTGCCAAGCTTGTTCCCTCACTTTGTTCAAGTCTTTGTTCAAATGTCACTTCATCAGAGAGTACATGCCACCTTATTACTCTCTGTATTAGTTTTATATCACTGCCATAACAAATTATCACAAACTTAGTGGCTTAAAACAACACAAATTTACAGTCTCACGGTTCTAGAAGTCAGAAGTCTATCACAGATCTTACTCAGCTAAAATAAAGATGTCAGCAGGGCTACCTTCCTCTCTGGAGGCCCTAGGGAACAATCTACGTACTTGGCCTTCTCAGCTTCTAGAGGTCACCCACATTCCTTGGCTTATGGCTCCATTCCTCCATCTTCACAGCCGGCAGTGTTGTACCTCTCTGTGAATTTTTTTCCGTAATCATATTTTCCTCTAATTCTGACTCTTCTGCCTCCCTTTTCCACTTTTAAGGACACTTGTGATTACATTGACACCACTTGGATAATCCAAAATAATTTCTATTTTAAGGTCAGTTGATTTAGCAATCTTAACTCCACCAGCAAATTTAATTCTCCTTTGCCATGTAAACTAACATAGTCACAGATTCCGGGAATTAGCATGTGGACATTTTGGGGGTTCCAGTATTCTTTCTACCATATTCTCTGTTTCATCGTGCTGCATTATTTTAACCTCCTGGTACTCATCACCACCTGACACATTATATACAATATACATATTTTCTAGTTAAACATGCGTGCAATTTTAAAAGTCCAATAATTCTATAATGCTTGTTAAAACATTTCTCCTTCCTCAGAGAATCATTTTCAGCCCTTTTAACTGATTGTTGAGGGTTTTGACTCAATAAATTTATATTGTCATATAACATGATTATAACATTCCTATATTGCTACTCTTTCTTCTATCTTCTACAGAAAATGAGAATCTAGCTCTCATTTGCTCACCTACCTCCATTCACCCCAATCCTGCACATATGCACTCATGCATGCTTCTTGTCTTCCCATTCTCCCAATAAATTCATAGATAATTTTGATGGTGAGAGCAGGATTTGGTGGTTATGTTGCTGGAGCTTCATGTCTCAGCCATTTCACATATAATTTAACTTTTCCTTTCCATATTTATTTGTTTTGCTATTTATTTAATATCTATCTCTTTCCACTAGAAAGTAAGCTCCATGTTTGTTTAGTTCACTACTATATCCCCCGTACCTAGAACAGTGTCAGAAACATTGAAGGTACATAATATGTATTTTTTCAGTACCTGCTATGTGCCTAGTCTCATGCCTGGACTCTTGTACAAGAACCTTGTAAAGCCAAACCTAGCAGGGCCTTTAATGATGAGCTACATCTGTGACTTTCAAATCATTCAAGTTACAGACTCCTTTCAGGCAAATGACTTGTTAGAATCCCAATAGATCTAGAAGATAAAATCACAGTTGTTCTGGTTAACGTGGGTTTGGAGATTTGAAAGTAGTAGTATGTGGGTAAATGTTTAAAAACCTGCCCTCTGAAAGAAAAAAGAAGTCCTGGCTTAAGGCATTTGCTGATTTTAACAGTGTAAATATTCCTATCTTGGCTAATTTCAAGCTACCAACATGATATCACTAAACACGGATTTGGGAAGAAATGTGCACAATCAGCTCTCAGAATTCAAGTTGGCTCCAGCACCCCATTGATTGAAATAGTCATCTAAACCTCACTCTCCCCATCCCCTCACAATTCCCCCCCTACAACGACTCCCCTACAGGACACCTAGGGATTCCCAGAACATAGCTTAAAGATCCATGGGTGAATATGACATCTTTAGGGTACAGATGTGAAAACTGATGCCCAGAGAAGGGGATGAATCCAGGCCTCCTAAAGCTGTTTCCAATGCTCTTTCCATTTCTCTATGCTGCTGATACCCCAATTAATGTCACATTCCCCTGCCTCCAATTTTCCAACTGTATTCCATTGGTATTCTGCCAACAGATTTGGCCCTAAAAGACTTCTTTCAGCAGCAGCAGCAGGTCCCAGCTCCATTCTAAAACCTTCTGTGGCTACCATAGAAGCCTATAAGGTCAATTTTAGGCATCTTGGCTTGGTTTTCAAGATCCTCCACAATATGGCCAAGCTTTTCCTCTCCCTATCTTTCTACATATACCCAAAGCTAAAGTTTAACTGCTTTTCTTCCTCTTCACTAGAATTATTCTTGCCCTCACTGCCTCTAGGGTTTGGTTCTCTCTCTCCCTCTACCTCTTACTTGGAATTCCTTCCACATCCTCTTTGCCTAGCCATTATTAACCAAATTTTAGGTTCCAGCCCACACTCCAGCTCCTCTGGGAAGCCTTCTTAGACTACTGAAGTCTGTGGGGTTTGTTACCACCTCTGTACTCACATTGTACAAGTGAATTTCTGTCATTCCCCTGTCCCTTAGTATGTGAGGCCTGCTATTGTTAGTTTTCTTTAAAACACATCTGCTTATCTTTATATATCTTTGAGTTAATGTTTATATGTCTGCTTGTGTGTTTATATGAGTGTTTATATGCTTATATGCATGTATTGTGTGCTTATGTTCTGCTCAGGTGTATGGTTCAGTGTTTCAATGCTGGTTTTTGTATGTCCACATACATGTGTTTGTATATTTGTGTGTCTGTGTGACTATTTTATATGTATGTGTGCTGTGTACTGTGTACCTCTGCATGTATATTTTTGTGTTGTGTCAATGGGCTAATATTTTATGTCTATCACTATTTTATACGCATACATATAAGTATGTTTATATGTATCTATATGTATCCCTGCATCTATGTTTATATGTGGTAGTTGTGTGTTCATGTGTGTGCTCTTGAGTAGGACCTGTGTATATTTCCTCTTTCCACCACTGCTTCCCTCCAGCTCAGCAAAGTCCAAGGTACATATGCATACAGGAAGGTCTCCACTAATGTTTGCACACTGATGAATTGCTTCAATCTGCCCTTTCAGCTTTTTCCTAGGAAGGTGGGCTATAAAGGATACGGGTCATTTTCTCTGCTGTTCAAAGAAAATCTATGAGCTCTTACCACATATATACCATCATCTCAGGAAGCATTGGGTTTGAAGATAAGGAAAAGGTGAACTCTTTGGATTAAGGCAACTATGCATCTCTCTCCCCTCTCCTCTTCAATCTCATCTTCTTGGCTTAGTTCAAGTATAGCCCTAGGGAACGGAGAAGAAAGGCACAGTCTTTGGAAACAGATCAGCTTGAATTGGAAATCTCCCTTCTGACACTTACCAACTGTGTGACTGTGGACAGGTCCTGTGGTGTCTCTAGACTTCAGTTTCCTCTACCAGAGAAAGGGATTCATAATGTCTTCCTTGCAAGGTAACACCTAGGGATAATGTGTCCAGCCCAGAGCAGGAATTCTATGGATGGTAGTGTTTGTATCACTTCCTCTCTGAAATCTTTCCACACTACTCACTAGATGTTGTCTTAACCACAAAGTTTAAAGCTCAATTAATAATTAACCTTGTATCACTGTGTAAATTTATGTGCGAGCCCATTGGCGTGACCATATGTGTGTATCTTAACTCTATACTAAAATCTCAATAAGCCAAAGATCATGTCTTACATTTCTTCTCTCTCGTACAGCATCCAGAGAGGGTCTATAAATATAAGTGTTCATTAAAGATATGAAGGAAGCTGAATAGTGTGGCACTTAACAGTATCAATTTTGGAGACACACAGATACGGGTTTGGATCTTGTCTAGGCAGCTTCTGTACAGGTAAGCGATTTCACTATTCTAGGCCTCAGACTCATTTGTAAAATGGTGATTTATTTAATTCATTCATTTAAAAATATTTATTATACATCAGTCACTGTTCTAGGAACTGAGTATATGGCTGTGAACATGAAATACAAAATTTCTTGCCTTCATGGATGAAGATGGACTCTATGGGAACGTCTCCACTCCCATAGAGTCGGAGACATACAACAAACAAGTAAACCAGTAAGTCAATATGCAAAGTAGTGGTGAGTTCTACGAAGCAAAAGAAAAGCAGTGTAAGGGAGTAAAGAGTAACAAAAGAGACACAAGAGTAAGTACAATAATACCCATCCGAGGGGTTCTAAGTATCAAATGAAATAATCCACCCAAAGTGCTTAGTACAGTGCCTGGAAGGGTAAAGGATTAAGAAATAGTAGCTATCATTGCTGTAGTTCTTATTGTATGTATAGTGCAGTTTGATATTTAAAAAATATAAAAAGACATAAACATCAAGTCTAACAGTGCTCATGCCACAATTGGGGAAGCTGAGGTTTAGAGAGATTTAGCTTGACCAAAGTCTCACAATGAAGTAGATGCAGAGTCAGTCTCATCTCTGGGCTTCCTGACTTCCTCTTCAATGCTCTTTTGCTCAACATGGCTACTGAGCCCACTGAAGGACTAGAAGTCTTCCCCAGAGAAATGTTGTGCATGCTGCCCAGGACATTTCTTTATCTTCAGATCCAGGAGGTCCTAACAAGAAGCAAGATGCAGTTCAAAAAATATGCAGTCATCAGGCCAGACAGACACTGATGGGAGTTTAATGGGGCATGGGCTTACAGTTCTTTATCAAGAAAGTGTATGGGGGAATGTATGTGTGTGTGTGTATGAGTGTGTGTATGTGTGTATGGTGGTAGTGGTGGTAGGGTGTTGTTTAGACAACATAAAATTAGGGTTCTCCAAAGTTCAGGATTCCCTGTGTGAGGACCCAATGAGAAAGAATGACTAGAAGTTCCAGTGAGGTGGACTGAATGAAGTAACCAAAAAGAAAGGGACAACCAGACAAGAGGACTTGAATCTTAGAAGTAGAGGGGCTTGACAGAATTCCATGTGATAATGCCAGAGCCTGAAATACTGGAATCTCCTCTTAGCCCTTGCATAGCCCCAAATCAACTGTATGTAACTACTCCTTGGCAAGCATGTGGAGGAGATAATGTCTCTCTTTGGCGTCCAACTCCTCCCTCTCTGCAAAGCTCAACCCTCCCTCGACCAAGGTCTTTCTTATCCTGCCAATTAAAAAGAAAGACAAGCTTAAATGTTACTTGCACTTCAGTATGAATTTGTTGGATGTATTTCTCCTTTGAAAGTGTTTATATTTTCAAATTTTGGTAGACTGTGAGCAGAGCCAAACTTAGAGGTAGACTGCTGGTGGATTTATAGTCACTCTGGGGCATGTGAAGAAAAGGAATTAAGCTTTCTAGGAGGCTTAATGTCACTCTTTTAGATGTTAGGTGTATGTACAAATGGAAAGTCATTGAAATGTTCAGCCTAATAGAGCATAGTACTATCAGGTCAATGGGCAAGTACACTGGATTCTAGACTTAACTTTACCTTAAAAGAAATAATAGATCCCTTATGAGCACTAGTAGGAACCCTTACCATCAAAGAGGTGAAGCTATTGGAGAAAGTGATTCAAAGTGCTTTCCCAATATAAACTATGGGGGTATATTCCTACATAACAGCCTTATCCATGAGCTTGGCAATTATTTAAGCATTGATGTGTAGAAAGCTCTTTTATACACTTAATATCTTATATTGTAAAGCCCACAAGCACCCACCCCAACAGTCTGTTCATTTGCATAACCTGAGCAGGCGAGTGTTAACACTATGACTGCTGAATATTGCATAGACCAGCAGAGTTGATATCTTCTCCCTGGGCCCACCAGAAAGGAAAATACCCCCATACTGGAGGAACTAGAACATCCCAAATGTCGCCCTCCCCCAACATCTGTGTCTTGTGGAGGAAATCCCAAATAAACACAACATGGGAGATCAAAGACCAGAAAGCCCTATTGGCTCCAGGGAAAGTCAAATCAATATTCTAGCAGGGGGAAGAATTGCTTCACTCACCCTGGAACCTCTAACCCCAGGCAGCGAGGGGGCGGGGGGAGGGGGGGGGCTTCACATGACTTGTGCTGAAATAGGGAAGGAAGGGGAATGTGAGGTAGGACTAGGAGTCCCAGTGAGATATAGGGAAGGAAGGGAAATAAGCAGGCACAGACGCTGGCAGCCATCAGGAGTTCAAGCTTCTTTGACAGCAGGAGACTGGAAGAAGGAACAGAAGTGGCACTGGCTTTAATGGGGCTCTTACTGGGCCTCCTACTCCTGGGCCACCTAACGGTGGTCACCTATGGTAAGGCAGCAAGTGGGGGCCTGGTTGCCACTACTGGCACAGGCAAAAGACTGGGAGGTTGGGATTGAATGCCTACTGAGGAAAGTCTATTTCTGTTGAGTAGGTGAGAATTGTCTCTTGTTACTCTCTCAGCTTTGGGTAAAAGGGAGGGAGGTAGTTGAAGCCTGCTGAAGAAGCCAGGAATAAGTTTAGGTAGAAATTGAAAAGGATCCTCTCTTGGAAAACATACACATGATTTTCTAGTACTTGTCATATCTCAGGGACATTAAGAAGATGCCCAATACCACCCAAGTCACTCTTCCACCTGCTGTCTTTCACCTGAAATTCTACCATTATACCTTAATCTCTCTGGTTCCAGGCTTTGATATCTGTTAAGATATACAGCCCCCAAAGAAGGAATGTTGTCTAAGAGCTAGGTGGGACCTTAAAAGTAACCTAGACCCATCTTTCACTGTTATGGACAAGTGCTCAGAATATCTGTTCACATACTTCCAGTGACTGAGAGTTCATTATTTCCCCAGACCATCTAGTCTGCCCAGGGGCAGTTCCAGTTGTTAGAAAGTTCTTCCTTGTATTAAACCAAATTCCTTGCATGTAGCTCCCATCCAAAGGATCCAACTTTGTTTCTTGTAGACACGCAGAACATATCTACTCTTTCTAGGCTGCAACAGCACTTTGGAGTTCTAAGGACAGACATCATGTCCCCTTGACTCATATCTTCTCCAAGCTAAACAACCCTGGCTCCTTCAACTGGTCTTCACAAGAGTTGGTTTCTTACCACCTCCTAGGGTAACTCACTTCCTTGTGGAAATGGCCCAGTTTGTCTGCGCTATCTGTGGGAGCCTAATGCTGGACACATATCCTAAAAGAGATATGACTATCCCATAGAAACATTATTTCTTTAGGTCTTCATTCATCCTCATTTATACCCCTGAGAATTGAGATAGCCTTTTAGAAAACAGTCTGAGTAATAGCTAAGTGAGGTCCAAGATAAGGCAAAGGGGTTCTTACTGCTCCCTTGCTTGTTCCATATCCTTAGAGGGAGAGACTGCATGGGTGTTAGCTTGATATCCTTTGTGTGGTCATAAATAACTCAGCTTTTCATAGCTGACTCAGATTAGGCTGCTCCATCCTGAGGCTCTGTAATCCATCAAATTCTAGAATCTCAAAGCTAAAAGTGATACTAAATTAAGTCACCTGAGAGAGAAAAGAATTTGCTCCAGGCCACAAAGCATTAGTGGCAGAATTAATGCTCCTTAAGAAGAGTGGTTTTTGTACAACTACAAGATTTTCCTTCTCTAACAAGTTTAAGAGTGTGCTTCTCTATCTTTTCCATATCCTTTGGTTTGAGCTGATAATTGTAGTGGCAGGATTGGGGCTCAGGGGAACATTTTGTAAATGTTAAGTTTGAATCATGTGTGTGCATGTGAGCACTCACATGTGTATTGTTCCCTCCCCAGCCTGTAAGGCCTTTTACACCATTTGTGTGGAGGGTCTTACATTATAGACTTAAGGCTCAAGACACACTGAATGGCCAGTAACACCTTCCCTCTCCCTGGATCTCAGTGTCCCCAACTCATCTGTACAGTGAGGAGATCAGCTTGGCTGGCCATAAAGGGCTCTGCCAGCTGGACAGCTCTGCAGGATTGTGGCTTCACTTCTAAAAAGCCTCTAGCAACCAGAATCAGCTATCAGATCTAAGACACATGTTGAAATAAGCATAATAAAAATAAGTCCTAACATTTGCATTTTATAAACATTGTAAACATAAACACCTATTATCTAAGCTAATCCTCTATCCAGGAAGCAGCCCAAGAAAGAGACAGAGGCCAGACACAGGAGTGTGGGTTCATGAGAAGCTCTCACCCTCTGTCTGATGGTGGGAGGAAAAAGATTCAAAAAGGGACCCAGAACGGCTCCTATAAAAGGGCCCACACCCAGAAAACTAGGCCTTTTGTTTCTTTAGGACCATCACACAGGCCTCAGACCTTTGCTTTCCTAAGGCCAGGTCCCAGGACCAGAGTAAACCACAGGACTGTCCTCTCTTTCTCAAGTCAGACTCTTTATCAACAAAGCCTCTTGAATCAATGGCCAGCCCTCGTCTTTCTCTTAAAGAAGGGCAATATTTGAAGGAAATTCAATCCTTCCCTGTGGGAAAAGAGCAAGGCTCTGAAATTCTTGGAAAGGCTTTTCAGATAGTAGCCAGCATATGGGAGAATTCTTTTCCAGGCATTCAGAGAGATATTATTCAGCCTTAGGATAACATCCCTTAAACCGTGTCAAGTAGGCCCAGGTAATGGTTTGCCGGTTTCAGTTTCAGTGGCTAGTGGTTTAATAAGCTAAGAAGGTAAGAAAGCAGTGTAGCATCTGAAAACCTTTATTCTAGGCCTCCAGGCCTAGTTCTGCTCCTGCTATGTGTGACTTTGGATAAGCATCTTTCTCTCTCTGGGCCTCAGCTTGCTCATATATATCATGAGATAATGCAACTAAGTCATTTTTAAAGTACGTTCCAGCCCTGCTGTACCAAGTACTTCACCATTTGGTTGTTTTCATGGGTCCATAATGGGCAGAGCATCCCCCCAAGGAGGTGGGGCTTTCCTGAAATTGATTTTCCCTACCCAATCTTCCAGGAAAGTCAAGAGTATTGCTTAATTTACCCAATATTTCACATTGGCTGCCAAGCCAGCCCTGTTGCTGGAGGTACAGGCTACATTGCCCTCTCTGGCTGCCCTACAATCCAGAGATGGCAGATTACCTGCCCATAACCATCAGGCTGGGAAGGTTAGCTCCTTGCTTTCTCACATGCTAATTTTTCCTTCAGGTCATTATTAAAGCTGACTGATTATAATACAACTTAATGAATCTGTCTACCCTGGGGAAGACATATTGAGGAACTCTACAGGATAAGAAGAATGAATACAAATATGGGAATTTTCTCTTGAGGAGTGGGGCAAGATTGGCATTTATCCAGCACCTACTGAAGGCCAGCCTCTATGCTAGATGCTTTCACACTTATGAGCTCATTTGATCTTCACAATAACCCTCTATGGAAGGTTTATTATTGTCTCCATTTTATTGATAATGACCTGAAGCTCAGATATACAGTCAGGCAGACTTTGGATTTAGATTTGTATTATCCTTCTTACTACATCATGGAGTCCTTTACCACTCTCTTGATCTCACTAGGTGCTCCTACTCAGTCAGTGTTCCTCTAGGCTCTCTGAGCAACACAGGGATAGTTGGAAGGTGTAAGTCAATGCTACTGAAATTACCTTCACTTTGGTGATCAGAGTACATGAGGAACAATACAATGTTCTCTTTTGTGTGATGCCCTGTGCCTATCATACATTTTCTCTTTATGCTACTAATGAAGAAGGAAGAGGAAGAGGAGAGAAGAAAAAGAAGAAGGAGGAGGAGGAAGAGGAGTAAGATGGAAGGATAGGTAGAAGGAAGAAAGGAGGAAGGAAGGAGAGGGGAAGAAAAAAAAGTAAAAAGGGAAAAAAATACCATTCTTGGAGGTCTAGTTACTAACTCTGTCCCATGCCCCTATTCTTGGATGGAGGAGTCAAGCCTGATCTACTTCTAGAAGTGACTTTTGAGATTGGAAAATTGGGATTGGCTGTTCATGTTCTGGAAAGATCAGAGTGGGCTATGTAAGAATCCCCAGGAATTTCTCAGGAAGGGTAATGTGAGGCAGACCTGGCAGCTCTTTTAAGATAAGAGGGAAGATATACATATGCATAGATGAAGGCATTTTCAGCTGCTCCAGATGTCCTCACAGCAGAATGCTGCTTTATTGGCCAGGAGGGGAGTATGAGAATTCTTATCAAAGGAGAGGAGGGAGATATGGGAGGGTTGGAGGAAAATTAGTGGGAAAGAGAACATTAAACTGAAAGGCTTACATGGTGTTCGTCAAGCTAAGGCTGGTATGTTTGTGCTTGCAAATTACCAAACATACGTATGGGCATGTGTTTCCATGATAATTATAAGCTTTATCTGCATGCATATGGAGACATGAACTATCAATAGCACAGTGAAACTCACTATCTGGTGAAAGTTTGCCACTAGCTAGATCGTGTAATTATTTAACTTCTGTTTCCAGTACAGTCTATTAACACTGAAACACCTAGGATTGGAAGAGACTTTAAAGGGTAATGCTGTCCAAGACCTAAACAAAGCTCAGAACTTCTCCTAGACAGCTTAGTCCATCAATAGTCAGCTCTGATTAATTATAAAGTTCATTTTTAGAGCAAACCAAAATCTGTCCCTATTATCCCCCCATTTGTGGGTCTAATTTCTGCTCCCTGCCCAATCTGAAGCTCTCCAGAAAGTGGTGGATTTAGTGACATGGATTCATGTTGATTTATTCTTTTCTACTCAAGGCTTTATCTTGGCCAAAATATGCTGGTGATGTTCTAAGAGTCCCTGGTGAAGGCACAGGCCAGAAGTTTGACTATAGTCTCCCCATTGATAGAAGTCCTGGTATTTGGCAATACATTCTGGGAGCTAGAAAGCATTCTTCCACCTCACTTTACATCTTTTTGACTGAAACCTGGGAATCCTGGGCTACACAAAATTCTTTTATTCAGTAATAGCTTACACTTTGAAACCACCTTTCCTAGGAGACACATAAAGATATTTTTTAACTAAACAATCCTTCACTCCTGGCCCCAGTTGAATAATACACAAAACCCTCAAAATATGAGCTCATAGATGGAAATTTCTTATATAAGGTGATGACTCTCTCAACATCCTCAACATTTTCCCCCTGGGTTTCCCATCCAAGCATGCCAAGGAGCAATCTTCTTTCGGTCTTACCACCATCCCTACCACAGCCAGCTCTAGGATTTTACTCAGATCCTTTTTCTCTCCAGATCTTTTCCTTTCCATTCTTCCTCAAGATAGAATTTTTCGGTATAATTTTGCTGACAACTAAGAGAAACAAAAAGAGAAATAATCAAAGAAAGGAGAGAAATTGAAAAGAGAAAAAACGCTTACAAAGTGCAGGTTTCAAACTTAAAAATAACTGATGATTTTTTTAAACAAGAATGCATCTCACACAAGTTTCCACCCTCGAATTGCTCTTTATCTGCCTCCTTCCTCTTTTCCGGAGAAGAGCTTAGGGTTGAGGACTCAATCACTGAGGCTTTCTGAGGGAGCAACAGGGACTAAGCAGTGCAGCTGGCCCTTTCTTTCTGAGCCCTGCAGCCCCCACATTTTTCTGGGTACATAATTACATACAATAAAATAGCCCAGACTCAACTGCTCAGCATTTGTTCCCACATCTCTTTTGGAAAATGTTGAAAGAAGTTATTTTCATTGACTTACAGAACCATGAGTCAGAGTTTGAAGAACCCTTAGAGATCATTCCATCCAAATTTTCTACATTATAGATGAATAAAATGGGTCCTCCATAGTGGAAGGTGACTTACCCAGGGTCACCTCACAGCAATGCAGTGACTGGAAAAGGACTTGAAATTCACAAGAGCTAAAAATGTTGAGGGCTTTCCTTCTGAGGTCTGGTTCTGATTGTTGGGAATGCTGGCAGAGAACAAAATGGCACAGGGAATCTGAGAGTATGATGGAAGGAAAGTTAAGCAGTGTTTTTCAGAAGCCTAGTGAGGCCTGCCACTGCCACCCTAGCTCCCAGGTGAGTGTACCGTCTATGTCTGCTTTCTTCCTCTGTTCCCCCTCTTTAGGTCTTCCCATCCTGGAAGCACCTGAGAGTGTGACAGGGCCTTGGAAAGGGGATGTGAATATTCCCTGCACCTATAGTCCTCTGCAAGGTTACACTCAAGTCTTGGTAAAGTGGTTGGTACAACGTGGTTCAGACCCAGTCACCATCTTCCTACGTGACTCCTCTGGAGACCATATCCAACAAGCAAAGTACCGGGGCCGCCTGCATGTGAACCATGGAGTTCCAGGAGATGTTTCCCTCCAACTGAATACTCTGGAGATGGATGACCGGAGCCACTACATGTGTGAAGTCACTTGGCATAACCCTGATGGCAACCAAGTAGTGAGAGATAAGATCATTGAGCTCCGTGTCCAGAAACGTGAGTCACTATAGGGGTAGGAAAGCACTGATAGGCAAAGATCTGATAGAGGACTGTAATCCTAGAAAATCCTGAGAAACCCAGAGACCTTTGTTTACCTGTACACAATCTCTTTGCAGTTACATATACTAATCAGAGGAAGTGGTCAGACAGAGGATCCTCAGAATCATCACTCTCATGGCAGAATTTAAGTCTCGAGAAGGGTTCCTGGCATTCAAATATCTACTCATTCAAGTGTCCCATAAATTCCAGCATCCATAGCCTGGTTGCCCTCCTTGGGCTCTGGGTCTTAAAACTCATAAAAATGAGTATGTATTATCAAGATATTGGAGAGTCAATAGCTGACAGAGAAGCTCTGGGGAAAGGGATGCAGAGGTTAACCAAGATAAGCTTTGCTGGCTTGACAATTTTACAAAGATCTGGCCCTGGTAATCTAAAACTGCAGATAGTCCAAAAACTCTAATTGAGCCTGAAAAAACTATATTACTTTTTTAAAGTCAGTTTATTTTTAACCATAGATAATCCAAAACCCCAGATAATACAAAACAGTACCTAATCTTCCAAAGGATGGTATTTTATTTACATTGTTCTATTCCCTTCTTCCTTCCTGAGTCTTGAGTCTATTTTAGTTCCCTTTGCAGATATATACATAACCCTATACCCAACAAGAGTGACTCAGACTTGTGTTCCCATATCCTTATAACTTCCCAGAGCCTCCTCTCTTGTCTTTGCAGTCTCTGTTTCCAAGCCCACAGTGACAACTGGCAGTGGCTATGGCTTCACAGTGCCCCAAGGAATGAGGATTAGCCTTCAGTGCCAAGCTCGTGGTTCTCCTCCCATCAGTTATGTTTGGTACAAGGAACAGATTAACAACCAAGAACCCATCAAAGTAGCAGCCTTGAGTACCTTACTCTTCAAGCCTGCAGTGGTGGCCAACTCAGGCTCCTATTTCTGTACTGCTAAGGGCCGGGTGGGCTCTGAGCAGCGCAGTGACATTGTGAAGCTTGTGGTCAAAGGTGAGCAACCCTCTCTCCTGGTGAGTATTTCAAAAGATCACACTGTACCAGAGATACCTCAGTATAGTGTCCTTATTCCAGAGAAGACAGGTTTAGGGGTTGAGTCCTGGCTTGTACAATCACAAAGAAATAAAAAGTCTGGATTGCGAACAATGCCTGTCATGTTGTAGATTAAGTAGACAAAGATGGTAAAAGGAAAAGTGACACTTACTAGGTACCTAGTATTTGCCAGAGAAAATGCACAAGCACTCGACACACATCTTCTCATTAAATTCCACAACTATCTCATGAGATAGGTTATCATTAACCTCTTTTTACAAAAGAGAAAACTGAGAGTCATAAAGGGAAATCTACTCACCCAGGTCTTGGAGCTAGAAAGTTTAAGTTGGGATTTGCACTCAGATTTCATGCTCTTTCTGCTATGTCTGATGGTTTGTCATGGCTGAATCTGTACTAGCTCTGGGAACCCTTTGAAATCCTTTTTATTTGTTTTCTCTCTTTGTTTTCGTTTTGTTTTGTTTGGTGAAGTTTTTTGTTGTTTGATTATGTTTTGTTTTGCTTTATGAAATAAGCCCAGATCTCTGTATACTTTCTTTAAATTTGCCTCCCTTCTCCCTAAAACCAAATACAGATTCTGGTTGAGATCGTGATGAAGATTGACTCTGGTTAATCAAGGTTTGGCTATTTCCTACAGCATTATCCTGGGAGCACTAAAAACCATGTACTTAAAGAATGAAGGCTGGGGTTTAAATGAACAACCCAGTACTGATATGTCCAAATAAGTCTTGTTGCCTTCTAACACATCTCCTTGGAAAGGAAGCCACTTATTCCAACAAGGCTGCCATTGCCCAAACGTGTTTGGAATTGATTCTAGGGAATTATCCTCAGAGCCACCTGAAAGTTACTATCCTCTGAGAGTACTTCTACATAAGGAAAGTGAGCAAACTGGCTCTCACCACTTGGGTTAGGAAAGTGAGGTTGGTTTGAGACTCTTGTGTTTGCCTGGAGAGATGTGCTCCCCAAAGTTGAATTGTGGTGAGGATGTATGTGCTGTACATTTTGGTCTGATAGTTTTTGAGGAACAAGGGCAAACTCACTCTGAGGGAATTATGTGGACACTGGTGCAACTCTCTGAGAATTGACAATCTGGTCAAGCAGAGAGAGCAAGGCATAACCAGAAAGTCCGAGAAATGTGTACTTCATAGAGGGACAAGTTGAACATTCTCACCTTTCCATGAGTTAGTTCCTAGCCCTTCTGGACAGGACCTTGCCCATAATAAATCAACCTAACCCGTATCACAGTCCAGACTTACAGGCAACTAAACTCTTAGGCAGTGCTCACCATTGCCCTCTACTGACAGGTAAAGAAACTGGGGCCCAGAGAAGTCAATTCTCAGCCTTCCACCCTTCCCTGCTCTCTGATTCAAGCTACTCTCTCTTGGCTTTCTCTACCTGCCTCCTTCTCCACCTCAACTTGGTCCCATAAGTCTGGTCTCCTTTTCATTTCTACTCGACATAGCTCTTAGCCCCTCATCCCTCCACCTCATCCTCTTTGTTGTTCCTCAGTTCTGGGATAGCCCTGTATGCCATGACTTGGCCCATGCTCTTGGACTGCTGAGCTCTGCTCACAAAAACAGCACAGAGGTGCATTCTTCCCATTTCAGTTCCGTGCTCTGTGACAGCCACTGCCTGTCCCCATGCTGTTTGCCAATCAATTTGCTTATCTTTGTGCCATTCCTTATAGCGGCTGTTTAGAAGACTTTCCACCTTATTTCAGGCTCCCAGCCCTGCTCCCAGATGAGGTCACCTTCTCCTTCTCTGAGAAGATCCAGACCCCCCTCAGATGTGAATTCTATCAACTACCCTCTCTGCCTTGACATTTCCCTGCCCATTCCCCCTTGGCTCAGAGTAAGATGTGCCTTTCTTCTCTCCACAGCAAGCCTTCCACCTGAGCTCTTAACCTCAGCTACTCCAACTTCCTGCTTCACCAATTATCTTCTAATTAAGCCTAATATATATGTATGCATGTATGTATAATACGTCCGTATATATATATGTATGCAAGCCTATTATATATATATATATATATATATGTAAATAACATATATGTTATTTTTAAAAATCTTTCTCCCCATCCGCCACCTCATATCTCTTCTATGGCCACTACCAACCTTCTAAAGAAGGTGGTTTCCCCTGTCTGTCCCTCCCAATTCACTATAACATAACTTTGTACACTGGAGTCATCACTGACCTTCACATCACAAAAGTCCAAGACCTCCTCAACTTCCCTGTAGCAGTTGACCCTATTAAACATTCCTTCCTCTTTAAAGCCCTTTCAACCACTAGTATCAGCACCACTATTATCTCTGGGCTCTCCTAAGACCTATCTGACTCATCCTTCTCAGACCCCTTTGCTGGCTCTTCCTTCATTCATCCCATGATTTTAAATGTTCTCAAAGACTTAGTTCTCATTGCTCTCTTCCTGTAGCTCTATAGCATTTTATCAGATGATTTTATTCACTTTTGTGGTTTCAAATAAGGCCTCTAGGCTGAGTACTCTCAAGTCAATAATTTTATTCCTAATTTCCCTCTTGAGTGTTAGATCTAAATGTCTAGTTACCTCTGGACAGCTTCACTTCTAATATTGCTTGTCTAAAACTGAACTTACCTTTTACTCACTAATCCAGCTCTTCAAAGCTGTTAGAAGATTCAGCAATATTTTTGACTCCTCCCTCTTCTTCACCTGCCAATCATCAAAATCATCGAGTACTGTGAATTCAACTACTGAATCAACTCTTGTTATGCTCGTAGCTTTTTTCCCCAGACCCTCATAGTTTCATCATCTTTTTTCCTGAACAATTTCAATAGCCTTTTAAATGATCTCCACATGTCCATCAATCCTCACCAAACCATCAACTTATTCAGCATTTATTGAATATCTATTTTATATCACTAGATATAAAATCCAAGACTGGTTCTCCATAGTCCAGGAAAGTGCCTAGTGCATAGGAGACACTTAATGAACGTTTGTCAATGAGTGGACAATATATGCCACTCCCTAACCTTCAAAACCTCCACCACGCTGTTGTCAGAATTATTTTTCTCAAACTTAGATTGGGCAGTGTTTACTTCCTTCCTCAGAAATTTTCTGTTACTCCCCATGGACCCTTCTATCAAAGAACAAAGCCTAAACTCCCTTAGTCTGTCCCCAGTCTATGTATCCAGCCTTATCATCTAACATGCCTCTCCACATCTGAAACATAAAATGCTGTTTCCTCTGCCTACAATGTTCTTCCTCTTTCTTAACCTAACGAAATTCTATTAATCTTTCACTGACATCTTTTTTTGTTGAAATATACTTCACATACTATAAAATTCAAGATTTTAAAGCATACAGTTTAGTGGTTCATATGGCTGTGCAACCATCACCATTATCTAATTCCAGCATATTTTAATCATCCCAAAAGGAAATTCTGTACCCCTTAAGCAGTCACTCTCAGTTTCCCATTCCCCCAGCCCCTAGAAATGAGTAATCTGCTTTCTGTCTCTATGAATTTACCTATTCTGGATGTTTCATATAAATTGAACCATAGAATATTTGACTTTTTGTGTCTGGTTTCTTTCACTTAGCGTGTTTCCAAAATTCATCCATGCCATAGCATGTATCACTATTTCATTATTTTTATTGCAAAATAATATTCCATTGCATGGATATAACACGTTATTAACCATTCATCAGTCGATGGGCATTTGAGTTGTTTTTATTTTTTGGCTATTCTGAATAATGCTTCTATGAGCAATCATGTGAAAGTTTTCCTGTGGACATACATTTTCAATTCTCTTGGATATACGGCTAAGAGTGGAATTACTGGGTCATATAGTCACTATGTTTAACTTTTTGAGTAACTGCCAAACTCTTTCCTAATCTAGCTGCACTATTTTACATTCCCACAAGCAATGTATGAGGGTTGTAATTTCTCCACATCCTCACCAACTTGTTATTTTCTATTTTATTTTTTAAATTATTACACACAGAGAGTGTCAAGTGGTATCTCGTTGTGGTTACAATTTGTATGTCCTTAATGACTAATGATGTTGAGAATCTTTTCGTATGTTTATTGTCCATTTGTCTTTCTTCTTTGGAGAACTGCTTATTCAAATACGTTGTACATTTTTAAATTTGGTTGTTTGCCTTTTTATTGTTGAGTTGTAAGAATTCTTTATATATTCTAAATACTAGACCCTTTTCAGATACATTATTTGGAAATATTTCCTCCCATTCTATAAGTTGCCTTTCACTTTCTTTTTATTGGTAAGGAAGATTGGCCCTGATCCAACATCTGTTGTGAATCCTTCCTCTTTTTGCTTGAGGAAGATTGTCGCTGAGCTGACATCCGTGACAATCTTTCTCTATTTTTTTGTATGTGGGACGCTGCCTCAGCGTATCTTGATGAGTGGTGCATAGGTCCATGCCAGGGATTTGAACCCACAAACTCTGGGCCCCAAACAAGAGCACACGAACTTAATCACTACACTGCTGGGCTGGCCTCACCTTTCGCTTTCTTGATAGTGTCCTTTGATGTACAAAGGTTTTAATTTTGATGATGTCCAACTTATCTATTTTTTCTTTTGATGCTTGTGCTTTTGGTATCATAACTAAGAATCCACTACCAAACTCAAGGTCATGAAGCTTTACTCTTGTTTTCTTTGAAGAGTTTTATAGTTTTAACTCTTGCGTTTAGGTCTTTGATCCATTTTGAGTTAATTTTTGTGTATGGCATGAGGTAGGGGCTCAATTTTATTCATTTGCTATCCAATTGTTCCAACATCATTGGTTGAAGAAAACATGCTTTCTCATTGAATGATCTTGACACTCTTGTCAAATATCAATGACCAAAGATACACGGATTTATTTCTGAACTCTCAATGATATTATATTTTGACTGTTACACTGTTTTGATTTCCATAGCTTTGTAGTAAGTTTTGAAATTAGTAATTATGAGTCCACCAATTTTTTTGTCTTTTGAGATTGTTTTGGCTATTCGAGATCCTTTACAATTCCATAGAAATCTATATTGATCTATTTAGAATCTTCTTTTCCATTTCTGCATATAAGTCATTGAGATTTTGATAGTAATTGAGTTGATTCTATAGATTGCTTTTGACAGTATTGCCATCTTAACAATATTAAGTCTTTCAACCCATGAACATGAGATGTCTTTCCAGTTATTTAGGTCTTCTTTCAACAATGTCTTGTAGTTTTCAGTGCACAAGTCTTGCACTTCTTTAGTTAAATTGGTTTCTAAGTATTTTATTATTTTTGGTGCTAGTATAACATAATTATTTTCAAAATTTCATTTTTGGATTGTTTATCACTAGTGTAGAGAAATACAACTGATATTTATATATTGATCTTATATCCTATAACTTTGTTAAACTCATTAGCTCTGATCATTGTTTTATGGATTCTTTAGAATTTTCTATATATTGTTATGTCATCTTAAAATAGAACTAATTTTGCTTCTTACTTTCCAATCTGGATGCTATTTATTTCTTTTGCTGGCATAATTGGTTTGGCTAATAACTACAGTACAATGGTGAATAGGCATGGCAAGAGTGGACATCTTTATATAGTTTCTGATCTTACAGGAAAAGGATTCTGTCTTTCACCATTAAGTATGATATTAGCTGTGGGTTTTTGGTATATGCTGTTTATCAGGCTGAGAAACTTCGCTTTATTCCCAGTTTCTTGAGTGTTTTTATAATGAAAGGGTGTTAGATTGTGTCCAGTGCATTTTCTGTATCTATTGAGATGATAGTATTCTTTTTGTCTCCTTTATTCTATTAATAGTGTATTACATTGATTCATTTTCTTATGTTGAACCAATCTTGCATTCCTGGGATAAACTCTACTTGGTCATGGGTGCATAATCTTTTTAACGTGTTGCTGGATTTGGTATGCTAGTATTTTGTCAAGGACTTTTGTGTCTATATTCATAAGAGATATTGGTTCTTAGTTTTCTTTCCTTTTGATGTCTTTATCTGCTTTTGTATAAGGATAATACGGGTCTCATGTACTGAGTTGGGAAGTGTTACCTCACCTATTTTTTGGAAAGAATTAGTACAGAATTGGTATGAAGTTTTTTAAATCCTTGGTAGAATTCACCAGTGAAGCCACCTGGGTGTAGCCTTTACTTAGAGGGAAGTTGTTTGATTAGCAATCCAATCTTTTTACTTGTTGAAGCTCTGCTTAGACAGATTTCTATTTCTTCTTCAGTTAATTTCAGTAGTTTGTGAATTTCTACAAATTTGTCTTTTACATCTTAGCTAATTATTGTCTTACAGTTGTTCATAGTATTCCCTTATAATTCTTTTTATTTCTACAAGGTAAATAGGAATGTCTCATCTTTCATTAAAGACTTTGGTAATTTTAATTGTCTTTTTTTTTCCTGGGTTGGTCTAGCTAAAGGATGGTCAATTACATCGATCTTTCCCCATAACGAAATTATGGTTTTGTTGACTTTCTCTATTGATTTCTATTTACTATTTCATTTATCTCTGCTAAATCTTTATTTTCGTCCTTCTGTTTGTTTTCTGTTTAGTTTGCTCTTCTCTTTCTAGTTTTCTTTTTAAGGTAAAAGAGTGGGCTATTGATTTGAGATCTTTTTTACCTTTTGGAGTAGGTATTTACAGCTATAATTTTCCCCTGAGCATTGCCTTTACTGCATTCAATAAGTTTTGGTATGCTGTGTTTTTATCTCAAAGTATTTCCTAATTTCCTAATGATTTCTTATTTAACCCATTGATTATTTAGGAGTTGTTTGATTTCCACGTATTTGTGAATTTCCCTAATTTCCTTCTGTTATGTATTTCTAGTCTCATTTCATTGTGGTTGGAGAACACAATTTACATTATTTCAATTGTTTCAAATTTACATAGTGTTATTTTATAGCCTAACATATGGTCTATTCTGGATAATTTTCCATATGTACATGAGAAGGATATGTAATCTGCCACCCTTGTGTGGAGTGTTCTGTATATGTCTACTATGTCCATTTTGTTGGCAGTGGTGTTCAAGTCTTAAGTTTCCTTGATAATTTTTTGTCTAGTTGTTCTATCAATAATTGAAATTGGAGTATTGAAGTCTCAAATCATTATTGTTAAATGATCTATTTCTCCCTAAAATGCTGCCATTTTTTATTTTATGCATTTTGGGGTTCTACTGTTAGGAGACTGTATGTTTAAAATTGTAGTATCTTCTTGATGTATTGATGCTTTTATAATTATAAAATGTCTTTCTTTGTCTCCAGTAATAATTTTCTCTTTAAGTCTATTTTGTGGGATATTAGTATAGCCACTCCAGGTCATTTGGGTTACTATTTGCATGGTATACCTTTTTATATCCTTAAACTTTCAAACTATTTGTTATCTTTGAAGCCTAAGTATACCTAGCATGTAGTTGAATTATGTTTTCATATCCATTCTGCAAATCTCTGCCTTTAAATTTGAGAACTTAATCTATTTACATTTAATATAATTGCTCATAAGGGAGGATTTATGTCTGCTAATTTGCTATTGTTTTTCTATATATTTTTTCTCTCTTATTACTCTGTTGCTTCATTACTGTTGTCTTTGGTGTTAAATGGATATTTTCTCATGTACCACGTAATTCTTTTGTTATTTCTTCTACTGTATGTTTTAGTTATTTTCTTGGTGTTTGCCCTTGTGATTATGATTGATTTTTTTTTTAAAGATTGGCACCTGAGCTAAGAACTGTTGCCAATTATGTTTTTCTTCTCCCCAAAGCCCCCAAATACATGGTTGTGTATTCTAGTTGTGAGTGCCTCTGGCTATGCTGTGTGGGATGCCGCCTCAGCATGGCCTGACGAGTGGTGTCATGTCTGTTCCAGGGATCCAAACTGGTGAAACCCCAGGCCACCGAAGTGGAGCATGCAAACTTAACCACTTGGCCATGGGCTGGCCCCTGATCCTTAATTTACTAAAATCTAGTAAGGATTCATACCAACTGAATTTCAATAGTATATAAAAATTTTATTTCTATATAGCTCCATTTCCCCTCCTTTATGCTGTTATTGTAACAAAATGCATCTTTACACATTATAATCACATCAACATAGACTTATAATTATTGATTTATGTAGTTGTCTTTCTAACCAAGTACAAGAAAGGGAGTTACAAACAAAAGATGCATTTGTACTCTCTATGTTTACAGATGTAGTTATCTTTACTGGTGCTTTATTTCTTCACATTGATTCAAGTTATTCTCTAGAGTCTTTTCATTTCAGTCTGAAGAATTCCTTTTAAGATTTCTGATAGAGCATATCTACTGCTGACAAACTCTCCTTGTTATTGTTTATTTTGGAATGCCTTAATTTCTCCTTCATTTTTGGACGTTTGCTAAATAGAAAATTCTTATTTGGTAGGAATTTGTTTCAGTACTTTGAATTGTCATCTCACTGCCTTATGGCTTCTATTGTTTCCAATGAGAAATCAGCTATTAATCTAAGAATTCCTTGTACATGATGACTTGCTTCTCTCTCACTGCTTTCAAAATTCTCTCTTTGACTTTCACTTTTGATTACATGTCCAGATATGGATATTTTTAAATTTTTCTTACTTGGGATTCATTGAGCTTCTTGTACTTGCAGGTTAATGATTTTCACTATGTTGGAATGTTTTTTGACATTATTTCTTCAATTATTCTGTCTGCTCTTCTCTATCCTCTCCTTCTAGGACTCTCATTACATATATGGTGGTACACTTGATGGTGTCCCACAGGTCTCTGAGGTGCTGATCATTTTTCTTTATTCATTTTCCTTTCTGTTCCTCTAATTGGCTAATTTCAATTGTCATATCTTCACATTTACTGATTCTTTTGCTTGCTTAAATCTGCTCTAGTGAATTTTTCTTCCCTCTAGTGATTTTTCTTTTCAGTTATTGTACTTTTCGTCTCCAGTATTTCTAGTTGGTTCCTGTTTTATAATTTCTGTCTCTTTATCAACATTCTCTATTTGGTTTGAATTATCCTCACTCTCTTAGTTCTTTAGACATGTTTTCCTTTAGTTTCTTGCACATATTTAAAATAATTGATTTAAAATCTTTATCTAGTAAGTCCAATATCTGTGTTTCCTCAAGGACAGTTTCTATTCATTGCTTTTTTATGTGTTTATGGGCTATACTTTCTAATTTCTTTGCATATCTCATATTTTTGTTGAAAACTGGACTTTTTTTTTTTTGAGGAAGATTAGCCCTGAGCTAACATCTTCTGGCAATCCTCCTCTTTTTTGCTGAGGAAGACTGGCCCTGTGCTAACATCCATGCCCATCTTCCTCTAGTCTATGTGGGACACCTGCCACAGCATGGCTTGACAAACAGTGCATAGGTCCACACCCAGGATCTGAACTGGTGAACCCCAGGCCACTGAAAAGGAATGTATGAAGTTAAGCACTGTGCAACAAGGATGGCCTCTGGACTTTTTAAATAATATAATTTGGCAACTCCGGAGATCTAACTTTCCTTCTCTCTCTCTAGGGCTTGTTGGCAATGCTTGTTGTACTAGTTGTCATTTGTTTAGTGACTTTTCTGAACTAATTTTGTATAGTCTTCTGTATTCTTTGTCATAGATGGCCACTTGAAGTCCCTACTTTGTTAACTTAGTGGCTAGTTAATGGTTGAATAGGGATTTTCTTAAATACTGAGAACCAATAAATCTCTCAGTCTTTACTAAAGGGATCTGTTGCCTGTAGAAATATGTCTTCAACACTCACCCAGGCAGTTTATAACTGTGCCATAGCCTTCACTTCATGCTTATACAAAGCCTCAAGGCTAGCCAGAGGTAAGAGATTATTACCTTCTCATGTCTTTCCTGAGCGTGCATACAGCCCTATGCATGTCTGTGGCCTTCTAGATTCCTAAAAATGTGTCAGAGCTTTTCAAAGTCCCTATGGACATCTCATTCCTCATTTATTCCTTTTAAATTTTTGGTTAGTCTCATGTTTCCCTCAACTGTTATCCATTGCCTCAGGCAGTGATGTGACAAATACTCCCCCCTCCCCAAGGAAAGTTTTAGCACTGAGTGACTAATAAAGACAAGCCTTTTGAGTCAGGTCTTTCAGGGAACCTCCACACAGGTCAAATAATGACAATTGCTTGGGAATTAAATCTGTTCTGCTTACTCCAGTACCTGGAATGGAGTTTATTTTCAAGGTTACTACAGGCCTGGGGAGGGATGATGGGGCTAGGTGAGTTAACATGCCACAAAACTGCTGATCTTAACAAGACTGGGGTGTTTTTCTTCCACAAATCTTTGACTAATTTCCCAAATTCTGAAAAAAAACTCGATTATGAAAAATCTTGCTAGTTATTTCATTGCTTTAGTGAAGACTTGAATATTTGGAAGTCATTGCTCTACCATTTCCACTGAAATTACCCACAGTCACCTTCTTTATACTTCCAAAGTCCCTCTCAAGAGAATGAATAGCTAAATTTCAGTTAAAAGTTAGTGAGGACAAAATACGTTTTTGCCATCTGAGTTGAAAGATCCTCTGAAATCTGGCTATACATTCATTGGGAGTCTGTGAACCCTGGGTTAACAATCCTGCCTTATAATGATGTGAATGAAGAACAAGTAACACACAACTTTCCAGTATCACGAGAGAAGTGTTGATATAGGTCCAACACTTCACTTACTTCTCAATTTCCCTAGGACAGTCAACCGTTCACTCAAGTGTGCCAGAGCCCTTGACTGGGCTTGCTTTTCCTTTCAGACTCTTCAAAGATACTCAAGACCAAAACCGAAGCACCTACAACCATGCAATCCCCTTTGGAAGGTGAGTTTTACTAGAGTTCTGCTCTAGTAGGAGAGGTATGAAATGGTGTCGTGGAACCCAAGGGAAGAAGACAATGCCATTAGATGGGCAACAAGAAGTCACTAGTTTCTTCAGAGAGAACATAATAAAGAAATGGAAATAAAAGAGAGAGAGCAAGGATTTATGTGTCGTGAAGAAGTGAAACTTTTCATGAAAATTTTGACACGAAAGGAAGGAGAGAGTTAGAATAGTCCCATGGTAAAAGTGGGAAAAGAGAAAACTGTGATCTCTGCCCCTAGTCTAACTAGCTGTGGGACTTTGGGTATGTTGCCTCCCCTCTATGTGCCCTCTTTCCACCACCAGTGGTAAGACACTATAACTCATCTCATAGTACTAGTGGTCAATGACATGGCCAAGAATTCTGGAAAGCTCAGCACAGATGCCTAGAGAAGGACCCCAACATTTTCAACCCCCTCCACCTCACAGTTCCTGGCTAGAAGAGAGGCCTCTGATCTTAATACCCTATTGTTGTTGCAACATCTATAGTAAACCCATCCTGGAGCTGGACCACTGAAGTGGATGGCTATCTTGGGGAGACCAGTGCTGGGTCAGGTAAGAGCAATGCCAGAATTTCTATCCTTCCATCTTGGCTGTGAACTTTGCAACTGAAACTTCCTACTATATACGCTGTTCTATGGCATTCAACTCTACAAACCATTACTTGCTATGTGCCAGGCAGTGGTCAAAGTCCCCAGAGGTGCGGTGTGGGTGGGATGGAGAAGAAGAGATACAGATCCAAGGATGAGCAAAGTCAGAGTGGAGTTAAGGGGAATGGTATACATGTCCTTAGCTGGTTCTCTGTTGTCATAGTTATATGCTTCCCAAACATTCTAAGAAAGAATAAGAATGAGACCATGACCTCAGCCAAGTCTCCCAGGGAGATGGGCATTTGACCAAGTAATGGTAACAGCAGACCCTCATTACTTGAGATCTTCACTAGGGCCCACCAAGCAGCTTGCAGCTGATTTATGACTCCTCCAAAGTCTCAAAGATACCTAAGTCACAGTCTCAGAGATACAAACCCCAAAAAGAAAGTGTTTTATGTTTCACCTGGAGCTGATAGTCAGCTGGTATTCACTGGTATGACTGCAGTGATTGAAACGATAAAATATTCTTATACTAGTCGATAATTATTTGCTTTGTTTAAGCACTGACCTCTCCATTATCACCTGGGCTTCCCTGGTCTATCCCTCAGAACTCTCCAGACCACTCCATGGTCCTGCAACAAAAGTGTTGGTGCCTAGTATAGTAGGGGACCTCTAAGACTCCAGGTCGACAGTAGGCATCTGTTTTCATTGGTTGGGGCTAAATAGTTTGATGACTATCACTCCTGGTCTCATCCTCTGGCTGTGTATCATTGAGGGTGGACTTCTTAATGCCCCTGTACTTCTCCCTTCCTGATTGCAGAGCTTCTTGGCTATCTCCTGGCATAGTACAAACCTGTTCTGTGTGCCACCTTTGCATTGTCACATTTGACTTGAAGGCTTCCATAATTCCGTGCCTCTTCCAGGGCAATATCCAATAGGAGAAGGGAGGTTAGAAGATCCCTCTTGGAAAGTTGGTTTGGTAGGATGAGAAGATTACCTTGGGAGAAATGAAAATTCTCAGATGTCGGGTTTGTGTCCTACATTGTCTATCAAGCTTTTCACTATTTGACTCACTCCAAGAGAGATTATTCCTGTGATCTCTATCAGTTTATAGCTTTGGTTCTCTCAGCTCCAATCAGAGCTCTGAGGACCAATTTTCTAGAAATACCAAATTTCTAGGACAGAATATTTCGGGATATGGTAAAACAAAGCCAGTTGTAGAAGCTAATCCTAAGGGCACTGGAATTCCTTTCCCTACCCCTTCCTATTCCCTGATCTCTCCCCCTAGATTCAGAATATTGTGCTTACAATACATTAGACATCCTCCAATCTTTTCATTGAACTTATGGAAAAACTAAGGCCTAATCAAGAATTTGACTAAGGCCACTGTATTTATTTTCTGTTACTGCTATAGAAATTACCCTAAATTTAGTGTCTTAAAATAACACAAATGTTTTGTCCTTTACTTCTAGAGTTCAGAAGTCTGGTACACTAGGCTAAAATCAGGGTGTCAGCATGGTTGTATTCTTTCTGGAGGTTTTGGGGGAGAATGAAATTCTTTGTCCTTTCTAGCTTCAAGAGGCTAGCCACATTCTTTGGCTCTTGGCCTTCATCCACCATTTCCAAAACTAGCAATGTAGCATCCTCAGATCTCTTTCTGACTCTGACCTCCTCTTATGTACCCCTCTTCCACTTTTAAAGGACCCTTGTGATTACAATTAGCCCTTCCAGATAATTCGAGATAATCTCCCCATCTCAATGTCAGCTAAATAGCACCTTTAAGTCTATCTGCAACTTTAATTCCTCTTTACAATGTAAAATAACATACTCACAGGTTCTGAGAATTTGGATGTGAACATCTTTGGAGGACCATTATTCTCCCTACCACAGTCAAAGAGCAAGTAAATTACAGATCCAGGATTGGAAGCCCAGTCTAGTGGTTTCCTTCAGCTTGTAGGCATGATTTGGGGGGGTAACCCAGGGGACCCAGTAGAAATATGTTTTGAGGAAAAAGAAACCTGGGTATTAGGCCAGAGATTGTGAAGGAAAGAATCCTTGTGGCTATAAATAATTGACCAGAATCTCAATAAGGTAGCATTTTTTGTGAAGCTGGGAAGTCAGAGTACTACTTTCTTCCCTCTAAGACAAGGTGAAAACCTCTTGTCTTGGCCTCATGGAAAGTATGTAGGACTAGTTCAAATGCCCAGGCCAATCAGCCATCAACCAGTGGATCTGGAAAAATTTGTTTATACTTGGAGTCTTTAGCCTTTCTCAAGTCTTTCTCATGGGCCTGGGGTTTTGTTTCTCTCTCTGGCTAGCTAAGAAAGTTGGGAAATGGAAAAGGAAGTGATATGGGCTGGTCTGGGATGATCCTTGGAGTTTCTGTTTCTGGACTCATTTCCAATAAGATATACTTGGTCTTGTTTTGCCTTCTAGGAAAGGGCTTGCCTATGTTTGCCATCATTCTCATCATCTCCTTGTGTTGTATGGTGGTCTTCACCATAGCTTCTATCATGCTCTGCCAGAAGACGTCCCAACAGGGTGAGTGATGAGTATGACTGGTGGTTCCTGTTCATTCATTCATTCTGGCAGTATAGTTGAGCATAAACTCTGTATCAGGCACTTCAAAGAGCTCCCAGCCTAGTTTGAGAGTGAGAGTAGGAGTACAGGGAGACATAGAAGCCAACAATGACAATACAACTTATAGAAGTTAATTCAAAAATTTTTGGTATCCAGCCTAGTACAGCCATCCCTCTAATGGGTTGTCTAATGAGGATGCAAGAGAAGCAGACATAATCCTTGGCCTCAAGTTGCTTACAGTTTATTTAGGGGATTCAAGGTAGAAGCATGGAGTTTATGAATAACAATAAATAGCACTAAAGGCTATGGACTCAAAGCTTGGAGAAGACAGTGAAGGCTAAAGTGATCCAGAGGAGAGGAGAGTCAGTTACGGCTGGAGTAATTAGCAAGGGCTTTCATAAGGAGGTGAGACTTAGACCAGGTCTTGGAGGGTGAAAACAATTTGGAAGCAGGCAGTATTCCAGGAAGGAGAAACTACATGAGTAAGGGTGTAAAAGCTTAATGGAGTCATCAATAAAGAAAATTCATGTAGCTGAGTAATGGGGAAATAGAGGGGTAAAGGAAAATTCATTCCTGATTATAGAAGGTCTTCAATGACAAGCTAAGGAATGTGGACTTTCTTCTCTAGGCTTTGCAAAGGCACTAAAAATCACCAAAAATCTTTAATCAGAGGAGTGGTATAATGAAGATGTAGTTATCAGGGAAATTAAACAACTGTGAGACAACAGAGGAGGAAACAAAATTTGGACGTTTATTTCTAAGTAAAATCTAGCTATATCTCAATGCCTGCTGCACTTGCCATTTTACCTAGCATTAGTGTGTCTCTTCCTTGTAGTAGCTCCTGTTCCCAAATAGCCTGTTTTCCACATGGGTCTCCTCAACAAAAGAAGAAAAGGGAGTCTTGGGTATCTCCTCCCAGGTCTCAACTATAAGTTCTGGTCTTGGCCAGTTAACATGGCTATGACCCAGGAGGCTAAACGTGGGTGTGGAGATACCTCAAGTGACCACAAATCCCAGGGGTACTAAAAGGAAAACATTCATCATAATCTCAATGAGACTGGGTATAAACGGTAACTGTATTAGATTATTTCCCTCTCAAAAACCCTCCAGGGCTCTTCATGGTCCAGGAGATAGAGGTTAAAATATAGCATTCCGTTCAAATCCTTCTGTGATGTAGCTCTAGTCTATCTTCTCAACTCCCACCACTTCCTTATACCTATTTTCCCTTACAGTCACTGGAGTCAAAAAGATAGCCTGTACACCTCAAACCTTCACATGTTTTTCCTTCTTGGATTGCCTTCCAAAAACTACCATTTTCTACCTCTCTATAAGAGAGACAGTGCTGAAGTATCGATTAAATTTAACATGTAGTTATTTAGCGCCCAAGTCAGTTGCTAAGCATATAGAAATGAAAAAGACACAACCCCTTCAGTATAGGAGCTACTAGACCAATGGAGGAGATAAGACATGGAAATACAGGGCTCTATCACAAGGCAGAAGGCCTGTAGCATGTCGTGTTTGCTTTGTTGTTGTTTAATGCACTCATTCCCAGCTGCATCCCTGAAAGATTATAAACCCCTAGAGGGCAGTACCAGGAGACATCCATCTTTGTACCAGGCTATAGAGTCTTTAGGCCTGCATAGAATGTAGATACTTCTCCTCCACAGACACTAGGGAGCAATGGTGGCCTATTCCAGGACCTTTCCTGGGTGCAGAGTGGGGATCAGTGCATTTGGGAATAGCTTAGACAATGGTCCATGACATCAGACTAATTCAGCACCTCCTGCCTGGGCTTTGGCTTGGCTGCCAAGTTTCCCACAAGAACTCCCCGGGAATCTTTGGCAAGATTCCTGGGTCCCTTCCCCAACCATACCAAGCAACTGCTCCAGCTCAATGTCCTGAGCCAGAGTATGCTAAAGAGGACAGTGGCCAAGTGTGCTTCCTCTTCCTTTCCCTGAGAAATCTGCATCCCTGTGTTTCAACTTACCTTCCCAATACCTCCAAGTTGTTGGAAAGCTGAGACATATTGAGATTTCCCTCTCTGTCTCCCTTTCCCTCACCTTTTTACTGGTATCCGCGGTCCATGCTTGGTCCTTGTCCACTCCCTGTGGAGACTTCTGACCTGATTCCTCCTTCTTTTCTAGAGCATGTCTATGAAGTGGCCAGGTAAGATAGCCTCTCCTCTTCCATCTTCTGACCCCTTCCTTGCCCCTCAATTCTGTTGGTCACTGGCATGGAGGAAAGGAGGTTTGGCACAGACCCAATCCTAAGGCCAGAGGCCTTCAGGGTCAGGGCACAGCTTTCTTACCTCTCTGAAGCACCTCCTGAGGTTCTGTCCTAGCCCACAAAACACACAGGATAACTTAGATCCACTAGCCCTCCATTCCAAGAATCCCTGGGTGACAAGAGCCTGAGGGTCAGATGGCAAAAACTGGGGCAGAATGGTGGGAAACCAGGGTACTGGACTCAAGTCCTTTCTCATGGGTGGTGGGCTCTTGGGCCACAGGGTGCATGCCAGGGAGGCCAACGGCTCTGGTGAAACCATGAGGGTGACCATCTCTGCAAGTGGCTGCTCCAGCGAAGAGCCAGCTTCCTGGACTCTGGGCAACGACTACTCTGATGAACGCTGCCTGAGTCAGGAGTCCCAGATCATCACCCGGATCAACAATGACTACACTCACCCGCTGCACACAGTTCCCCCAGATTATGAGCTTCTGGCCACCAACAGAAAGAGACTCTGCTAAAAATGCCTATTAGGCCAGGGCCTACTGATATATTTGCCTATTCAGCCCCTGCCTTCTGCATGGCCCCCTTCCCTGCTACCTTTCTTTCTGGATAGTGCAACATGTCTTCCTTGCCAACATTAGGGCCCCTAGAAGTAACTGGCTTTGCTTAAGAAGTTACTATAAGTACCACAAGCAGGTCTGCTGCTGGGTAAGGCCCTAGGCTCTTCTGGTATCCCTGCCTGGGGCTTCCACTTCTTCTCTCCAAAGACCAGAGGGAAGTGTTCCTAACACTAGGACTTAGCCGTCATGCCTCAAGACACCACTCACCTTTGGCCTCTTGCCACCAGAAGACCAGAAGGAGGCTCAGCTCTGCCACCTCAGTGAACCAGATGAGTCCAGGATCACTTCCCTTTCTCTAGGGCCAGATAGCTTTTGAGATTGTCATGTAACAAGCCAGAGTTCAGTTCTACTCTGCACTAGTGTTCTCATACTCTTTTGGTACTCAATAAATATCTAATCATGATAGCAATCTTGGTTGTTTTGGTCTTCTTTCAAGGACCTACCAAGAGTAACTGAAGTGAGACTAGTTGAGATGGTTGGGGTCCTGGGAGTATGAACAGCACCTTTGCTTTTCTGGTCTTTATTCTTCTCACCCATACCAACCTTTCCTCACTTCAGAGGTGGGCCCAGCTGGAACACAATGAGTCTTTGGTAAAATAGTACTCAGCCGCCTTCCATTCCCTTCATATTCATCTTGCCAGCTCCACCTGGATGACTCTTCCCAAGTCAATTGGGAACCTAGAAAAGGGGGAACCTTTCTTCTGTCTCAGGGGACTATGGATACAGAGATAAAGGGCTCCCTTCTTTCCAAAGTATGGATTCATCACCCTCAAAGATTTCTACCTCCTGGAATCCTGAAATCTTTGGAGTAGGTGTATACTTCATAAGTCATCTCTATCTCCTAGCCCCTTCTTACAATATGGGGTCAGAGCAAAGAAATCTTTCTCCTCAAGCCGGAATAAAGAATAGGAGTGTGAGCATGTGTGTTTGTTTGTCTGTGAATGTGCACACACACATATGACTTTAAATCAATCCCTGCTGTGAGGACCTGTTCTGGGTCAGGTCAACACTGCTTTCTTTCCCTCATGTAATTCATATCAAATCAACTTCTTCACTCTTCAAGGAAGCTGACATGTTACCACTTTTGGTTCCAATGCAGCCCTAAGATCAGCTCAGGTTTCACCATGAGTTACTCCCCTTTGGGACAATTATAGAAGTCGAAATAGTACATGAAATTGAATAAGGAGTCCCCTGATTTACCACCAACAACCTGCCAATTCCATGGTCAAAATCTCAGCATTTCCCCGTCCCCAGATGCCAGCTTCATATAGCTGGTGAAAGAAGCAAATTTTTCCCCATCATGCTTACAAGCCTCTGAAACAGGCCTCCCCCACCCAGTGGAAACCTTAATGAAACAGTTCTATGTCCAGACCCCACAGCCTTTGAAAACAGCCATTATCTCTTCCTACTACCCTTAGAGAAAGGAATTACTGGCTTTGGGAAGAGAATCTTAATTGTATTTCCATTGGTAAAAGGTGCTCCAAATCCAGGGACACCCCCCTCCATAGAAGCTGAGGACCCCCAGGGATATCTCAGAATCTCTTGTCTTGGAGAGCTTAGAGATTATTGATTATAACTCTCCCAATATGACAGATGAGGAAATGAAGCCCAGAGAGGAATAGTGACTTGTCTAAAGTCACACATATCAAGTCAGTGGTAGAACAGAGACCAGAAGTCAGCTCTGTGAACTCCTGGAAGCATATATTCAGTGCAACCAGAAATTTCTGGAGATCATCTTTGCCCAAAAATTGATAATTTTTTCCACACAAGATAAGCCAGTAAGAGAGTCCTAAGTATAGAACTGGCCTAAAGGTGCAAGATAGGCTAAACAAAAATGGAATGATAACATAGGACTCATCTTAGGCAGGTGGCTGTTCAGTGGAAAGTGGAGGAGTGAAAAGAGGAGCTATGCAGAAGAGAAGGAAAGTATGAAGTTCCTCTAGGGCAATTTCCCAAATTTTGTTCCATGAAACATTAAACCCAGGAGATGACACACAGAAAAAAGTTTCCACAATTAGATAGGAATGAGAAATGCTTTATTCTATAGCTCCCTCTTGGGGATTTCTAATGCAACATTAGAATATTAAAGGTTCTGATAAATTCTATAATAAAGCACTTGATGCCTTTGTGTTACCAAGTAATTCCAAAACTTATTTGCTCTCTGAGCCTATTTTTTTCCCTCTTCCTCCTTGATCTTGACCCTGTTTCTCAGGAAGAAAAATCCTCAATGTTGGCTATTACCTTAAACATTGTGGTGACCACAGTTTTTTTTTCTTCAAAATTCCTAGATGGCATTTGGCACAAAGGCCCAAGGTTACTGGACTAGTGGCAAGTCAATCAATCAGTAAACATGTATTGAATATTTTCTGTAACCAAAGTACTGTGCTGGGGCTGGGGTAGGGATAGAATGGGGAGATAACATCAAGGAAACATAGTCTTGTCTTCTAGAAGCTCACAATCTAGTGGTGAATTCAAAAATATCCCCTGGAAAAGTTCACTAACAATTGAAGAGGTGCCATCAGGCAATAGGAGATAAAGGGGTCTATACAAGAACCAAAGCAAGGAGTGCTTTGAGAATGAAGAATGAAAGAGTGTAGATTGACTTTCAAAAGTCCCTGGAGAGACTGGGCTTTGGCTGAGCCAGAAAGTATGGGAAAGCATTAGATGGACAGAGAGAAATGGAGACAGTGTACTCAGAAGGAGAAAAGGTATGAGGAAATGGAGAGAGATAGGTAAAGTCAATGTGTATTTAGAAGCCAGGACCAAGTGTCAGGAAAGTGGGTTTCTAAACCCTGCCATAACACTTGTGCAAGAATCGTGGTGTCCTTGCTGAGAGACTCTGGAAAAGAAACATGAAGGAAGAAAATAACGAATCAAGGAACACTTCCATCCTTGAGCCCCGTATACCTTTTCAAGACTATTGTGCCCCACTTGGGTTCCCACAATGTGTGTAGACACAGCCCAGGGCTGTAGCTCCCAGAGCTGCTTCACTTTCCCCTGGCACCTTCACATATAGTGCTTTAATTCGCTCAAAGTCACACAAAATAACTTGGGAGAGCTTAGTTGGTGTTTAACGGGTGTTCTTGTATCTAGCTGCAAGTCAGTCTGTTGTATCCCAACTGTCCTGGCCTGGAGCTGTTAGGCATGTGCCGCACTTGGGGTATTTGACAAACTGACACTCTACCACATGGAGTGTCCAACTCAGCTTGTCAAATACACGGAGCGTGGCACTGCAGGAGGCTGGGCCAGGGGCTTCAGTGGAGAGTCCAGATCTTCCTGGGAGATGTGGCCCTGGAGGGAAAAAGAAAGGAAGAAGTCACACCCTGAGCCCCAGGGAAACTGCAGAGGCTATAGAGACTAGCTGAAGCACCATATTAGGGTAGTGAGCAAAATAGGTATAAGGATCCTAAACATAAGAGGGATCTTGAGGGTATGTAGGGAAAGCCCAGTTGAGACTTCAGGTGAGGCTCCAGTGCTCAATTAGGGGATTCTTAGGCCTGACTCCTATAGCTATGGCATTTTTAGGGGTCCAAGCTTCAGTGGGCTCCTCTATGCAGCAGAGAGAAAACAATTAGGTCATTGTCTGCCTCCCTGACACCAGAAAAGGACCAGGCCCAAGAGTCAGTGTCATTACCCCCATTTTCCCACCCTCCCAGGCTATGTTCTCAGAGTGTTGTGGTTATGAACATAGGCTTTGAGGTTAAGCATGGGCTTGAATCCTGGCTATACCATTAAGTAGCTAGGAAACCTTGGATAAATCATTTTATCTCTCTGAGCTCTAGTATATCCACAAAATGGGTTTAAGTACAGTATCTAGCTAATAAGTTATTGTGAAAATGACATGAGATAATGTATGTAAAGCCCTTAGTTCAGTACTTGATACATAACAAATGCTCAAAAAAAATGGTGGTTGTGCTACCAGAAGGAAAGCAACGGCAACTGACAATTGATTAAACAGGGTCAGGACAGATGAAACAAGAATTTCTTATGGACTCAGCCTTGCCTAACATGATGCCTTTGTCCCCTCATGACTCAAGAATGGCAGCTATAAAAGGACGATCATCTAGTCTCACTCACTCATGTTATAAATGAGGAAATGAAGGCTCATTGGGGAATAGAGTTGTTAAAGGTCATACAAGTTGTTCACAGTTCGGGGCTGTGCCCTATATCACCCCATTGTGCCCTCTAGCTTTCCACATTAGTCCTTTTACCTCCCTGCTCTGTGTATCTCTCTGAGAAATGGGAGACACGCTAACAAGGAAGGCAAAAGACAGACAGTAGACTTGGCTGTGAGGCACTGAGATCCTTCAACCTACAACCATCAAGGAAATAAGGAAGCTGCCAGGAGCATGGTCAGGCCTGGAACTTCTTGGAGAATTCCTTTGGCAACACCTAGATCCTGTTGCTAAAAATTCCAGGTTGTCTGTGTCAAATACCTTCCCTTCCCAGCTGTGGCAGTTGATCTATGAGAAAGTATCTGGCCTATATTAGATACTGGCATGAAAAGTGGAAAATATTCCAAGGTTATCAGGAATGGAAAATTGTCCCATGGATACAGAAGGCCCTGTCTCAGCTAAGATAAGGCAGAGGGACTTGTCTTTCAGCAAAAAAATCAAAGTTACTATTTTTTAATCTTAACTCTTAGTTGAATGCATGTTGGTGAGGGGGTGACATGTCCCTCCAATTTGAGATCTGAAAGGGACTTCAAATCTAAGACTCTAAACTGTCTTTTCCATCCCCTCATTCCCCTCTCTACCTACCCAAACCATCCCAAGCCATCCAGAAGTGTGGCTTTTTCAGCCAAAGCAACAATCATGGTCATAAGGTATGATATAGTGGGCAGAATAGACAAACTTGCATTCTAGTGCTGCCTTTGACACTACTAGCCAATCTTAGTGTTGGATAAGTCTTTCTTTGGACTTCAGTTACCCTTCTGGAAATGGGGACAAGAAGACTTACCTGGAAGAGTTGTTAGGAAAGTGTTTGGCGAGCTTTTCAGAGCCTCCCATATACCTTGGATCAGTCCTTGGAGCTGTTGGTAGAAGCTAGCTGAGCAAACTAATTAATAGAATTTGAGTTCAGGGTGGCAGGGGAGAGAGAACTGGACTAGTACCTTTCTACTATTATCACTCTCATCGGCTAGCAGCTCCAGTGAGAAGACCTGGATAAACTGGAAGTGTCTACAGCCTCCTAAATGCCCTTTCTAACTTCATCAAAAAGGAGGCGAGGTATGATGGGGCTAAAAGTTCCTTCTTAGTACACTGGAAGCTGAAGAACCTTATGGAACATGTTGCCCCAGTATTAATAGAAGGATTCAATGACTGAGCTGAAATTAGATTGGTTTTATTTTCACTCTTAATGTTCTAGTCTATGCCTCTCCAGTAAAGTGTATATAAGAAAAGCAGGTTCAGTTGAGAAAGACTGGCCAGAACTGTAGGAAGAAGAGGTGGATATCTACATGGAGTGATACTGAGGGACTCTGAAAGCTCTTCTCTTGGTCTGTTATACTACGTGAAATATTATCACTTGTCCCCTGTTCTAACACATCAAATAGAAGGACTTGCACTGAAACTGACCCAGCTGGTCCTCCTCATACTGGAGATAGTCTGGATTTTTTTTCAGGCATAGTTCAGCCCCCTGTTCAGCCCCACCCAGATATATTTACTCAGCACGGCTTTTGTGTCCTTTCTCAACAGAGGGCTAACAATCATCAGAATAGAGGATATAAAAACTAAAAGAGTCTCTAGACACCATCTATCTAATCCTTCCCCTCCTCTTCTTTGCAGAAGAGCCCAAAATGTGACTTCTAGAATGGAGAGGACTTGCTCAAAGATACACAGTGGGTAAATGGTAAAACCAGGACTGCTACTCAAATTTCCTGACTCCTGTTACCGGGAAACATTCTACTTTCATGTGGCTGTCTCCTAAACAGCCTGTTTAGGGAGGAAATGTCATCCTCCTTTCTCACCATTAAAAGCTCCAGGGCAGAAGACCAATGGGAACTTTCTTCTCTCCCACCCTTGACCCAGGATCCCTGAGGAAAATTCAAGGAGAATGGGAAGGGGGGGTCCAGGCCACCTGTGGTAGCTGTAGACACTGCTACAGCTTGGGAATCCAAGCACAGAGAGTAAATTGATACTGTACCTGTTACTGGAGTGATGCCTTGGTCTCAGAGGAGGCACGGGTTCCCTGGTGATGAGCCAAACTGCAGAGGCCAGAGGGAGCTGGGCTTTATGCCGTGAGCAAGAAGGTCGTGTGTTTTGAAGGGCCCTTGGTGTCTTCAAGAGGAAACAAAAATGAGGAAGATAAGGCTGAGGTTAGCCAACGGAAATCTGGGTGCAAAGTGACAAAATAGTGCTATTGTGAAAGGGTTCACTACTGCAGCAACAGTTCCCACTGCCATGCCCCCTGCCCACTCCCAGCCAACCTTTAACAGATACTGAATACCCAAGCTGCAAAGAGTTGGAGCAGAAAGCCCCTGGCTACCCTAGGCTCCGCGTATGGGCCAAGGAGGTTTCCTCAGAGTTACTGAGGGAATCCTGGAATGTCAGAGCTGAGACATTATCAAATGAAAATCCCCAGTGTCAAAAGTGAGAAACTGACCCTCTGAGGGGTGAAAGGAAATGCCTGATATAGAAAAAGCAAATCAGTGGCATAGCTGGAATTTGAATCCATTTCTATCAACTCCAAATTATGTGTTCTCTCACTTTGTCAGAATGCCTCCTGGTCCTGAAATATCCATTTTACCTCCCCTGGTACAGTTTCTCCCCTGGTCCAGCTACATAATTCGCAAGGCCCAGTGCAAAATGAAAATGATGGGCCTTTTGTAAAAAAATTAAGAATTGCAAGATGATAACAGTAGCAGTATGGGGTTGGGTCACACTAAGCCAAGTGTGAGGCCACTAAGCCAAGTATGGGGTCTTTTTAAGCATGAAGCCCTGTGAAACTTTAAAGGTCACCTGCCTATGAAGCCGGCCCTGCTGACCACAGGTCACATTCTGGCATCCAGAGGGCTTATGGAAGCAAAGAAAGAAGGAAATGCACATCTATTAAAGTGCTTATTATGTGCATTACATGTGTTATCACATTTAATCAACAACTCTCTGGTATGGTATTATCATTATTTCTATGTTTAGGTGAGGAAACAGAAGAACATAGAAGTAAAGTGACTTGCCTAAGGATGCCAAACTAGGAAACAATGGAGAGGGCAGGATTTTGCCCCTAGGTCTTTCTAACTCCAAATGCTATTTTTTTCTACTCTCCCACATTGGCTGGAAGGAGAAGAGAGGAAAGTAGTTGACCTTGAGAAAGAAAACATGGTGCCACACCTTTAAGTTTAACTGTGGCCCTCAGGCTTCATGAAGGACATGAAAGGTATGAGAAGAAAGTGAATGGCTTCCTAACACTTTGTGTTTGCAATCCTTGGGCAGTGCCCATTCACAGCCAGGAGCGCAGTGCTCTATATCATGAATCCTGATGACATGGCAGATGGGAGAGGCAATTCCTGTGGTGCTTTCAGGGTATACTTGGGATCACCTTCAATGATTGCAGTGTCCAAGTACCAGTCCTTAGTCTACATAGCAAAAGTAGGACCCTGGGCAGTGCTCAAGCCTCAGTGAATAATCTATGCAGGTTACATAGAGTTTTATAAATTCATGTTCAAGAGAAAAGACACTAGGAGCCAGGACTCCTGTGCCCTAGTCCCAGATCTGCGAGCTCTGTTTCCTTCCTTAGCCTTGGTTTCCCATTAAACCAACAGAAGGTGGACTGGATGATTTTAGTGGCCTCTTTAGCTCAAACATTCTCTAGTTCCTTTATTATCCCTTACATCCTTGCTCCTCCCTCATTGTGGGCTTCCTTGTAGTTGTAGGGCCTAAAGGCTCTAGGGACAGCCTGGGATAGGGATTCACATGCACTCACACTACTTTGCAGAAAACTTCCTTCTACCAGAATAATTTATTGGCTTAGTCCTCGAGACCAGGTTCCTCAGATCTGGCTGCTAGAAAGATTCAGTTCCTTTTTCTTTTTGGTTTCTGACTGAAGCTTGGCATGGAAGCAGGGTTGTCCTGCGGGTACTTTCCTAGGGAGGAACCCCCTCCTCCCTACTCACACCATAGAGATGAGTAAGTTCAAGTCCAACTACCCACTCCTTTTTTTTTCACCTACCAATTGAGGTACTCTACTGGCTTTTTAGTAGGAGCTTTCTGGAGACAATGTCTTCACTTAAAGTAGTAATTAATGGTGGCCACTTTGAGTCCCACGGCAGGTCCATGAAAGAAAGCATTAGGAGTCAGGAGAACCTGCAAATCATGCCACCTATGCAGAAGGCCTGAATTAGAGCAAAGGGAATTGGGCTTCTTGGAGTTCCTCTTTACCTCACAAACACAAAGCATGCTGGGTAGGGCCAAGTTTGCAGCACAGCACAAAGGGGACTTTTCATTTAGGCCTGTTATACAACCAAAAGACACAGAGACCTCCTATTTTGGATACTCTTTGACGTGGCTGTGCTTATAAAGGGGGATGGGGAAGAAGAGTTGAGTGCGAGGAGAGAAGGCAGGCAGGATCCCACACTGTAAACACATTCATTTATTCACTCAGTGCTGGAGTGGAAAGATATTGAATTTTGAGTCAGAGTCCCTGCGTCTTAGACCTTAAGGTATAGTGCCTGTGTTATAGACCCAGCTTTATAATTCATTAACCATATGCCTTGTAAAATCACGCACAGCCTGTCTGAGCCTCAGCCACCATATCATATTGAGGGAGTCTTGGACTGGGCGGGAGAGGGACACAGGCATGCACCCAAGGAACTAAGTCTTTCTATAGTATGGGACAAGTGATTTGACAAAGGTATGAAGTGCTATCAGAAGAGTAGGTAAGATATGCATGATTTTTCCAGGACACGGGGAGAGGAGGTTGTGGTGATTACAAGGTTCTTAGAAAAGTAGGATTTTAGTTAGATCTTAAAGGATGGAGAGAAAAAATAATGATGCTTACTGTCTCTGGAAAGCCTTCTCTGACCACCCCACTCCCTGCTTTGGCCCCCTCTAGTCTCAGAAAACTGTCCACACTGCACTTATGTGTCTGTCTTTCCCAGGAGACTAAGAACTGCCCAAAGTAAGGACTGTGAATGACTTTTTTATTTTTGCACAGGGCCAGGAATGAACTAGTTGCTCCACAGCTGTGAGTTGAATAAATGAATGCATAAATGCATAACCAAATGAAGGAAACCTCATAGCCCAAGGTCCCCACATTCCTTAGCTTATCTCACCTCCATGAAAGAACTGAGAAGGCCCCGCTTCAACTTCAAGTTCATCTCCCTTCTCCCCTATTCCCACCTCCTATTGGAAGCCTGTCAAGAAAAGGCCCCAAAGAAAATTGCAAAGCTGAGGCCACTTCCTGTGCAAGAGGCTGGTGTCCACACACTCCACCTCAACCCTGGTGATTGCAGTGCATATGATTGCACTGGAGCTTCCTTTGAAAGGAAACGCAAAGTCTGATGCAATGCATAGGGCACCACTAGGCCAGGATTGAAGAACTTCATGTACATCTGGGCCTGAGGACAGAGGGTTCACTGTGAGATTCCCCACAAACCTAGTGATACTGACAAGATAGGTGACAGCAATTAACCTATCCACTACAGCTCAACTTTATTCAACAAGGGTGTATTGAGCATTTACTGGTTGCAAAGCTCTATGCTTGGCACCAAGGGGAAAAATAAATATACAGCAGAGCAATAATATACATCTAATAGAAATATAATGTGGGCCACAAATTTTCTAATAGCCATATTAAAAATTTTAAATATAAATAGGTCAAATAATTTTTTTTAATATATTTTATTTAACACAATGAATCTAAAATGTTATCTTAACCTGTAAGCAATGTAAAATTTTATTAATTAAATATTTTATGTTCTTTGAAATGTGGTGTGTATTTTACGCTTAGGGTACATCACAATTTGGACTAGCCATGCTTCCAACATTCAATCGCTATATGTAGTTAGTAGCTACCACATTGAACAGTACAGGTATAAGAGATGGTCCCTGTCCTCAAGGAATTCATAGCTTAGTCCAGGAGCCAGACTGATACATAAGCATGTACAAGGAACAAGTACCATAGCAGAGATGCATGTATGGAAAAGAACATTGCACCAGAAGTCAGGAGACCTGATCTAGACTCTTTTCTCTGCCTTTACTTCTTTGGGACCTTGAGTAAATCCTTCTTCCTCTATAGGCCTCCATATTTTCATCTGTACAATGAGGTTGGACTAGATTCATTCATTCAACAAATATACGTTGAGTGTTTTCTAAGTATCAGGCATGGTGTGAGGTGCTCAAGAGATAGAGATGAATAAGACACATAAGATGCCTGCTTTCTTGGCATTTGCAGTGTAGTAGAAAATAGCTATTATACTAATAGTTACAGGTAAATGTGACAATAAAGGGGGAAGCACAGAGAGCTGGGAGAACACATAGCAAGGGAATCTAATCCACCAAACTTGGATAAGTCAAGAAAACCTCTTGAGGAAGTAACTTTTGAAGTGAGACTGAAGAATGAGAAGGGATGAGACAAGTGCACAATTGGTAAAAAAACATTCCAGGCAGAAGAAACAACATGTGTAAAGGCTCCGAGATGAAAAAGAATGTGGCCTATTCCAGGAAGATAAAGAGGCTGATGTGGCCTGGAATACAGAGAGCAAAGAAAAGAATAGCTGAAAGCAAGATAGGAGAGGTAAGCAGGAAGCCAAACTAAAGGAAGGTCTATATGCTATGTTGAGGATTTGAAACTTAGCCAATGAGATATGAGAAGTCAGAGAAGGTACAGGTGATGCAGTGCCCTTCCACCTCTAAGCCAAGGAATTTTGGAATCTATGCCATGGAAAGAAAAGTTAATTCCAACTGGTTGGACTAAAGACGTCAGAGAAGTAGCATTTAAAAAGACCCTTGAAGGATAATAAGACTAATAGTTAAAGGAGGGCATTCCAGGTAGAGGAAAGATCATGAGTAAAAGTGCAGAGGTAGGAAAGAACATGGTGAGTTTGTATGAACAAAGGAACTGCTGATCAACAGGATAAATATAAGCCTAAGAATACCTTTGAATATCTATAGATGTACTAGAATCACAGAAGCCCAAAGGCCTATCCAACATACCAAATGTGTCTGAGAGAAAACGGACAAAGACCTTGGACATACTGAGAGATTCATTTTGTACTGCAATGATAATAATGAACACATACTGTGAACTTACTAAGTGCCAGGCACTGCCTCAAGCCCTTTACATGTATTAGTTTATTTAATATCCTCACAACAACCTTATGAGGGAGATACTATAATTATCCCCGTTTGACAGATGAGGAGCTGAGGTTCAGGGAGATCATGTCACTTGCCTAAAGTTAAACAGCTAGTAAATGGCAGAGGCAGGATTCAAATGGTATGCAACAACTCAAAAAGGGTAGGGATTTTGACATAATCTACAAAAATATATAATATAACTCTGGCTAAGAAGTATCAAATTCAAGTCAGTTATTATCTCAGTCTACAAGGGCAGTTTTATCCAGGAAAACCTCAATTAATTTACAATTTATGATCATTAGACAAGGCTGGGCTGAAGCTGAACTTTGGTTAGCTTCTTAAAAAGAAAAAATAAATGGGGCTGGCCCCGTGGCCGAGCGGTTAAGTTCGCGCGCTCCGCTGCAGGCAGCCCAGTGTTTCGTTGGTTCGAATCCTGGGCGCGGACATGGCACTGCTCATCAGACCACGCTGAGGCAGCGTCCCACATGCCACAACTAGAAGAACCCACAACGAAGAATACACAACTATGTACCGGGGGGCTTTTTCTCCCCAAAGCCCCCCG